>NC_135236.1:55281664-55559547 GCF_051348905.1 Ranitomeya variabilis
AGTAGAAGCACCTTTTGGGCTAGTACAGCCATGAGTCTTCTTGGGAATGATGCAACAAGTTTTTCACACCTGGATTTGGGGATCCTCAGCCATTCTTCCTTGCAGATCCTCTCCAGTTCCGTCAGGTTGGATGGTGAACATTGTTGGACAGCCATTTTCAGGTCTCTATAGAGATGCTCCATTGGGTTTAGGTCAGGGCTCTGGCTGGACCAGTCAAGAATGGTCACATTGTTCTGAAGCCACTCCTTTGTTATTTTTGCTATGTGCTTAGGGTCATTGTCTTGTTGGAAGGTGAACCTTCGGCCAAGTCTGAGGTCCAGAGCACTCTGGAAGAGGTTTTCATCCAGGATATCTCTGTACTTGGCCGCATTCATGTTTCCTTCAATGACAACCAGTCGTCCTGTCCCTGCAGCTGAAAAACACCCCCATAGCATGATGCTGCCACCACGTTTCACTGTTGGGATTGTATTGGGCAGGTCATGAGCAGTGCCTGGTTTTCTCCACACATACCACTTACTATTATCACCAAAAAGGTCTATCTTCGTCTCACCAGACCAGAGAATCTTATTTCTCATAGTCTGGGAGTCCTTCATGTGTTTTTTAGCAAACTCTATGCGGGCTTTCGTATATGTTGCACTGAGGAGAGGCTTCCGTCGAGCCACTCTGCCATAAAGGTGCGACTGGTTGAGGGCTGCCGTGATAGTTGACTTTGTGGAACTTTCTCCCATCTTCCTACTGCAT
Source organism: Ranitomeya variabilis (assembly GCF_051348905.1). NCBI lineage: Eukaryota > Metazoa > Chordata > Amphibia > Anura > Dendrobatidae > Ranitomeya > Ranitomeya variabilis. The sequence continues at coordinate 55,282,406 of NC_135236.1, forward strand.
CTCCTGAGCTCAGCCACAGTGATCTTGGGGGTCTTCTTTACCTCTCTCACCAAGGCTCTTCTCCCTCAATTGCTCAGTTTGGCTGGACGGCCAGGTCTAGGGAGACTTCTGGTGGTCCCAAACTTCTTCAATTTAAGGATTATGGAGGCCACTGTGCTCTTTGGAACCTTCAGTACTACAGAAATTCTTTTGAAACTTTGGCCAGATCTGTGCCTTGCCACAATTCTGTCTCTGAGCTCCTTGGCCAGTTCCTTTGACCTCATGATTCTCATTTGGTCTGACATGCACTGTGAGCTGTGAGGTCTTATATAGACAGGTGTGCGCCTTTCCAAATCAAGTCCTATCAGTTTAATTAAACACAGCTGGACTCCAATGAAGGAGTAGAACCATCTCAAGGAGGATCACAAGGAAATGGGCAGCATGTGACTTAAATATGAGTGTCTGAGCAAATGGTCTGAATACTTATGACCATGTGATATTTCAGTTTTTCTTTTTTATTAAATTTGCAAAATGTTCCACATTTCTGTTTTTTTCAGTCAAGATCGGGTGCAGAGTGCACATTAATGAGAAAAAAATGAAACAATGCAATGAAACAAAGAGTGAAAAATTTAAAGGGGTATGAATACTTTCCGTACCCAGTGTAGAACTTTCTTTTCAGATTTATGTTCTTAATTATACTCAGGGCCTTGAGATCTCCCTGCAGGGAGCACATGGGGAAACGCACACCTTCATCCACCACTTGTCTGTGATTATGGGACAATTATTATTTTGCTCATGGGAACAGTATGATCCAGGTCAGCGGGTGTGCAGTATCCTGGATTAGTTTATACTCATCAACAACTGGGTTAAATGTTTTCATATCATAGTATCTCCTATTCCGGACGGATTGTAATTGAAGCCTCGTCAGCTCTTTCCAATGGAAAGAAATACCCTGAAAAGAGAATAATTTAAGGAGGCTGAGGTCATGTGCTAAATTATGGGGTATCCGTCCCAGAAATTCCTCCCTTTAGCCACCGACCAGACATTAAATATAGTTTTTTTCCAATTATGGAACAATGAGGCATATCGTAGAATATCATGTAAGAATTACACACAGGGAAGGGGATTAATTGACGGAAAATGTAGGAGACGCTGGATAAGTTCTTGCTCATCTGCAGGACCATTTATCACAATGGAGAAGGGATAAGCCCAATGTAGGACTCGCAGACTAGAGAGAAACTAATAATGTGCATCAGCAAAAATAAAAATTAAGATTAAAAGAGTTTTTGTTTTTACTTAACAGAACATATACCGTATATTTTTTTTTTGTTGGGTTTCATTAAAAATTTAGCACGGTTTGTCTTTTATGGCCCCTGTTTTATGCTTTCTATTGCTGGCTTCAGAATGAGTTAACTGAGTATCCATCAATGAGCTCAATCTGAATTCTGATTTACCTCTTTCGGAACTCATCTCAGCTGATTTATGACAACCGACAGGTGCGTAATGGTTGTCAGTGCTGAGAGTGCGACCGCGATCAAGCCCATGCAGGAGGGTGCCCGCCGACGCCAGCACCTACTTCAGCTGGATGTGCGTTCATAGTCGCACATTCAGATGAAGTGTATTACTGTGCAGCAACCCTCAGGGTCCCTGCGAAACAGTAAACGCCTCCGACCAATCAGAGGCAAACAGCCGACATCAGTGCGCCAGTCACAAGCGGTGCATGGTATAGACGTCATGCTCTGCCCGTTCTGGCACACTAATGTCAGCTATAGAAGAGGACGCCACATGTCGTGGGAGCTTAGGAATGTAAGAAGAATCTTTTTTTTAATCTATTGGAAAAGAGCAGCAGTACATTACACAAGAAAGGGGAGCATTATACAAGGAAGGGGCCTAGGATGAAGGTCAATATACTAGAATGGGCGTTATTATGAGTGGTGCATAGCATGGAGAACATTACACGATGAAGGGGCCCCGGATGGGGGACAGTAAACTAGGATGAGGGACATTGTTAAAGGATGGTGAACATTATACCAGGAAGGGGCTAATGATGGGGGAATTCATACCAGAATGGGGGATATTATTACAGTAAGGGGCCCAGGACAGGGGACATTAAACCAGGAAGGGTCTCAGGATTGTAGAACACAGTTTTAGGATGGGGGACACTATATCAGGAAGGGGCCAATGATGAGGGACATCATACCACAATTGGGGACATTATTAGAGTAAGGGGACATTAAACCAGGAACGGGCCCAGGAGTGGAGACATTATAACTGGAAGGGGCTCAGGATGGGGGATATTATACCAGAAAAGGACCCATAAAAAAAAAAATTGGCATCAAAGAAGACGAACCGCTTTAAGGTAGCTCAATATGTAATGCGCAGTGACATAATGGCAGAACATTTTTATTTCAACCTCATGTTACTTACCAGTATTTTTTAGTTACAGATGCCCAATAAGTAATTCAAAGGTTTCAACATATTGTCTGAGCCACTGTTGCCCCCAGAGCATTAGCCACAGGTGCCCCCCACATTATCAGTCTCATATGCCCCCACATCTGCCACTGTGGTCCCAGAAGGTACCTGCAATAGATTTTAACACTTGTTTTTGCATGATGTTCCCTTCCCCCTCCATGCAGGAATGCCGGCTTAGTCACACCCCCAGTCCCGTGGGTGGTCACCAGCATCCTCCTGCTTCCCTGTCACATCCTTGTCTGAGTGGCATCTACCATAACAAGTACACGTGCAAGATGGCTCCCAGCCAATGTCTGTATAAAAGATTCTTCCCTCTTCCCTTGGGAATGGCCAAGCACTAGTTAGTAAGGTGTACTGCTTGTGAGTAGAGATGGGCGGACACCTGGATGTTCGGGTACGGTGGGTTCGGCCGAACAGTTACAAAAAGTTTGGGTTCGGGTACCAGAGCGGTACCTGGACCCAAACCTGAACTCAGACCCCATTCACTTGAATGGGGCCCAAACACCCAGTGTTTGCCATGATGTCATGTTTATGACAGCGCGACAAATACTGCTTCTGATCGACGGTGAAATCATCCGCGCCGGTCAGAGAGCCACGGTTCCCACGCTGTCAAAAGACAGCTAAGCACTCATGCTGTCTTTTGACAGTGTGGATACCGCGGCTCTCTGACCGGCGGTGATGATGTCACTGTTGATCAGAAGCAGTGTTTGCCGCGCTGTCGTGCACATGGCAGCGTGACAAACACCTGGTGTTCAGGCAGCAGAACCCAAACAGTAACATGGACTTCCTGATGAAGTCCGTGTTCGGTGTCCATGCCAGAACAGTAGGTGTTTGGTACGGACGCCGAACTTTACTATTCGGGTTTGCCCATCTCTACTCATGAGCTGTGATGTCCCCTGGTCCCGGTGTGGCAAGTGCCTGACAAATTATCCCCTGGTCCCAGTGTGGCCAGTCCTGTGTTCATAGTCCCCTGGTCCCAACGTGGCCAGTTGTTGTGAATTCCGCTCTTGGGCTCCCTCCGGTGGTTGTAAGTAGCACTTTTGTGAATTCTGCTCTTGGGCTCCCTCCTGTGGTTTTGAGTGGTATAGCTGCTTCTTGGATTTAGCATTAGCAGCTGTTTCCACTGATCTTCTTTCTGCTCGGCTATTTTAGTCTCCTTTATCCCTCAATCAATGCCAGTTGTCAATTGTCCTGCTTGGAGGCACGGCTCTTGGATTTCCCTGACTCTCTGACCCGTTCAGCAAAGATAAGTCCTTGCTTGTCCTTTTGCAGTCCACTTGTTGTGGACTTATTGTTCAGCACATTTATGTTTTGTTCATTTGTCCAGCTTATCAGTATTTAGCTAAGCTGGAAGCTCTGGGCTGCAGATTTTGCCCTCCACACCTTTAGTCAGGTGTGGAGATTTTTGCATATCTCTGCGGTGGACTTTTTCTAGTTTTTATTACTGACCGCACAGTGTTTCTTTCCTTACTGTCTATCTAGCTAGAATTGGCCTCCTTTGCTAAATCTTGTTTCATACTACGTATGTCATTTCCTTCTCCTCTCACAGCCAATATTTGTGGGGGGCTGTTCTATCCTTTGGGGATTTTCTCTGAGGCAAGATAGCTTTCCGTTTTCTACCTTTAGGGGTAGCTAGTTCTCCGGCTGTGACGAGATGTCCAGGGAGTGACAGGAACATTCCACGGCTACTGCTAGTGTTGTGTTAAGATCAGGAACTGCGGTCTGTATAGTTACCACCTGCCCAGAGCTAGTCGCATGTCGCTCCTAAATTACCAGTCCATAACAGCCAGTACTGTATCCTTATTCCCTGGTCCCGGAGTGGCCAAGGCCTGAACCTCATCCTCTGGTCCCAGAGTGGCCAGTGTCTGAACCCTGTCCCCTAGTCCTGCCAGCGCCTGAACCTTGTCCTTTGGTCCCAGAGCTGCCAGCGCCTGAAACCTGTCCCTTGGTCCCAGTGTGGCCAGTGTCTGATATAACCTGGTCCCGGAGTGGCCAGTCTGGTTCCCAAAGTCCCCTGGTCCCAGTGCAGCCAGTGTATGAACACTATTCCCCAGTACATGTGTGGCCTAACTCTGATCCTGAATCCTAGACCAGCGTGTCTGAACTAAGCCCTAAAGTAGTGTCAGCGTACCTGACTCTTGGGATCATCAGCTTCATTACTGGGTTCTGACCAGGAGTGGTGCTTGGCAGCTACCTGCTACAAGCCTGACCTCACCTTTAGAGACTCCAGTGAACACCAAGGTAGCCACTTAGTTATGTCCTGTTCTGGGTAGGCCCAGTCCTGTGGCACATAGGGTACATAAATTCATGTGCGCCATGGCTGGGCGCAACAGTCTGCCATATCCGCAACATTTTGTATGATTGTAGTTTTCATTTATCCCTGTCCATCTTCCCTTGTTTGTCTGGTTAGTGTTATTCTATACACTTCTACCTCACACCTCCCTAGATGGGGGAGGGAACAGATAAGGGTTAATATAGGGGCATAGCAAGGCATGTGACCCTGGCGTCTCCACGTTCAGGAGTAATCCAGGGGACAGGGAAAGACTAGGGTGCCCCTAGTTTGAGGGATTGGGTAGGCACCCACAGACCCTAGTCACTGTGACAGCAGCGTTTCTGGATTGTGTTGATATATGACTTCTTCATCACACGATAGAGCTTTACCTTCTATTTGTCAATTGCACGGCAAACTGTGATTGCAGAAAATGATATTTGGAAGCATTCCTGAACCTATGCTGTGATTTGCATGACTAGATCCTGCCTGATTTTAATGTTGTGCCACCTGAGGGCCTGCAGATTATGAGCATCCAAAATAGACTATAAGGCTCGTCCTTTGTGCACATGAATTTCTCCAAAATCTCTAAATCTTTTGATATTATAAAAACTTAATTCCAGCTCACCCAGGTGCTCTATGCTCATCCACCTGGGGCTCAGACACCGGCCTCACATCAAGAAAAATAGAAAAAATTGGAGTCCGGCTCAACAGGACTGGATTTTCCTTTTCTTTTTATTTTTCAAAAGAAAATATAGTGCATACAAAAGAAAAATTTACATGGTCGACATGACCCGGTCGGCGCGTTTTGACTGCACTAGGCATGAGTCACATTTTTCTGAAATTGTTCCACAATTTTTAGGCGCAGTTATTCACAGATTGTTAAACCTCTGACCATCTTTGCTTCTTAGAAACTCTGCCTCTCTAACATGTATTTTTATACACAGTCAAGCGAATCAGTTAAAAATTGATCCTCCAGTTGTTTTTTATTAATGCCACTTACTTTTCCAGCCTTGTATTAACCATCCCAATTTTTTTGAGATGTGTTGCTGCCATCTATTTCTAAAATAGATAATTTTTTTCAAATGAAATAGAAAAATGTCCAACGTCTGACGCATGTTTTATGTGTTGTTGTCAAAATCTGGTGATAAGAGATTTCCAAATCATTGCATTCTTTTTTTTTTCTATACATACACAGAGGTCCAACATTTGGGGCTGTATATTAAAAAAATAGTGAACAATTAAAAAACATATAAAAGTTCATATCACATAAATAAAATGTAAAAAGACACATTTAATATTTCCAAACTGTATAAACTAGTAAAATATCATAATATGTGTCCCATACAGTGGATGCTGAAACTTAAGAATAATCAAAATGGAAAAAGTGATGTTTTTGGGTCATTTTTTGTCTAAAAAAATGGAATAAATAAAAATCATAAGCTTGTATGGACCCCAAAATGGTGATAGAAACTATAGCCCATAGCCCAAAAATAAGCCCTGGTACAGCTTGATCAACAAAAAATAAAAAGTAATGGCTCCTAGAATATGAGGAGGAAAAATTTAAAGTAATGGGGGCTTACTGGATCACCTAGAGCTCCACATAACCTGAAGCTGGTCTCAAAAATTGGGAGAATCACAGAAAAGAAACAGATCAGTGAGATTGAGCTCAGTTGTATAAAAAAAAAAAAAAGGATCACACATCAGAAAGGACTAGTTCAATGCACATGTTATGTATTACAAAACTTCAGTGAATCCTGGTCTTGCCAATTTTCACTGGACCATTCACACACATGGACATGCTTTGATCTAAACCATTCATTGTAGCTCTGGCAGTATGTCTAGGGTCATTGTCCCGCTGAAAGGTGAACCTATGCCCCACTCTAAAGGCTTTTGCAGCATCTGACAACTTTTCCTCTAGGATTGACTTGTATTGAGCTTCATCCATCTTACCATAAACTCTGACCAGCTCCGCTGTCCCTGCTGAAGAAAAGCATCCCCACAGCATGGTGCTGCCACCATCATGTGTGACGGTGGGGATGGTGTTTTCAGGGTGATGTGAAATGTTAGTTGTCTGCCACACATAACATTTTGCACTTAGCGCAAAAAGTACTACTTTGGTCTCATCTGACCAGAACACCTTCTTCTACCTGCTCACAGTGTCCCCTACAAGGCATTTTGCAAACTTCAAATGGGACTTCATATGGCTTGCTTTCAAAAATAGCCTTCTTCTTGATACTCTTCCATAAAGGCCAGATTTGTGGTGTCTAATAGTTGTCAGGTCGACATATTCTTCCCCCTGAGCTGTGGATCCCTGAGAAGCCATGGGCTTCTTGGCTGCTTCTCTCATTAGTAATCTTCTTGCTTGGAAAGCCAATTTAGGTGGATGACCATGTATTGTAAGGTTTGCAGTTGTGCCATACTCCATGCATTTTTGGATGATGGATTGAACACTGCTCCGTGACATGTTCAGAGCTTAGGTTATATTTTACAACCTAACCCTGTTTTACTCTTCTCCACAACTTTATCCCTGACCTGTCTGATGTGTTCCTTGGCTTTCATGATGCTGTTTGCTCCCAAATGTACTAAACCAAACCTCTGAGGCCTTCACAGAACAGCTGAAGTTATACTGAGAATAAATTACACACAGGTGAACTCAATTTACTAATTATGTGACTTCTGGAGGCGATTATTCACTCAGGATTTTATATAGGGGTATCAGACTAAAGGAGGGCTGAATACAAATGCATGTCACAATTTTCAGATTTACATTTTTAAATGAATTAAAAAACCATGCATCATTTTATTTTCACTTCACAAATACTTGCTATGTTGTGTTGGCATATAACATAAAATCCCAAAACAATACATTTAACCCCTTCCCGACCCATGACGCCACGTAGGCGTCATGAAAACCCGTGCCAATCCGACCCATGACGCCTATGTGGCGTCATGGAATGATCGCGTCCCTGCAGATCGGGTGAAGGGGTTAACTCCGATTTCACCCGATCTGCAGAGACAGGGGGAGTGGTGCTTCAGCCCAGGGGGGGTGGCTTCACCCCCCCGTGGCTACGATCGCTCTGATTGGCTGTTGAAAATGAAACTGCCAATCAGAGCGATTTGTAATATTTCACCTGAAAAACTGGTGAAATATTACAATCCAGCCATGGCCGATGCTGCAATATCATCGGCCATGGCTGGAAACACTAATGTGACCCCCCCCCACCCCACCGATCGCCCCCCCAAGTGACCGATCTGTGCTCCGCTCCCCTCGGTCCTGTGCACCGCTGCCCCGTGCTCCTGCCCGCTCCCCCCGTGCTGCTATGCCACCCCCCTGTGCTCCGACGCCCCCCCCGTGCCCCGATCTCCCCCCCCCCTTATACTCACCGAGGCTCCCGGTGTCCGTCCGCCTCCTCGCTGGGCGCCGCCATCTTCCAAAATGGCGGGCGCATGCTCAGTGCGCCCGCCGAATCTGCCAGTCGGCAGATTCGTTAAAAGTACATTTTGATCGCTGTGATAGGTTCTATCACAGCGATCAAAATAAAAAAATAATAAATTAACCCCCCCCTTTATCACCCCCATAGGTAGGGACAATAATAAAATAAAGAAAATATTTTTTTTTTCTTTTTCCACTAGGGTTAGGGTTAGAACTAGGGTTAGGGTTAGAACTAGGGTTAGGGGTAGGGTTAGGGTTACGGGTAGGGTTAGGGTTAGGGGTAGGGTTAGGGTTATGGCATGTGCACACAGTGCGGATTTGGCTGCGGATCCGCAGCGGATTGGCCGCGGATCTGCAGCGGATTGGCCGCGGATCCGCAGCGGATTGGCCGCTGCAATTCGTAGCAGTTTTCCATCAGGTTTACAGTACCATGTACACCTATGGAAATCCAAATCCGCTGTGCCCATGGTGCAGAAAATTCCGTGCAGAAACGCTGCGTTGTATTTTCCGCAGCATGTCAATTCTTTGTGCGGATTCCGCAGCGTTTTACACCTGTTCCTCAATAGGAATCCGCAGGTGAAATCCGCACAAAAAAACACTGGAAATCCACTGTAAATCCGCAGGTAAAACGCAGTGCCTTTTACCTGCAGATTTTTCAAAAATCGTGTGGAAAAATCTCACACGAATCCGCAACGTGGGCACATAGCCTTAGGGTTAGGGTTGGAATAAGAGTTAGGGTTGGAATTAGGGCTAGGGTTGGAAATAGGGTTAAGATTAGGCTTGTGGTTAGGGTTACGGATAGGGTTAGGGGTGTGTTGGCGTTACAGTTGTGGTTAGGGTTGGGATTAGGGTTAGGGTTGGGATTAGGGTTAGGATTAGGGTTAGGGTTGGAATTAGGGTTACGGGTGTGTTGGGGTTAGGGTTGTGGTTAGGGGTGTGTTGGGGTTAGGGTTGTGATTAGGGTTATGGCTACAGTTGGGATTAGGATTAGGGGTGTGTTGGGGTTAGTGTTGAAGTTAGAATTGAGGGGTTTCCACTGTTTAGGCACATCAGGGGTCTCCAAACGCAACATGGCGCCACCATTGATTCCAGCCAATCTTGCGTTCAAAAAGTCAAATGGTGCTCCCTCCCTTCCAAGCCCCGACGTGCGCCCAAACAGTGGTTTACCCCCACATATGGGGTACCAGCGTACTCAGGACAAACTGGGCAACAACTGTTGGGGTCCAATTTCTCCTGTTACCCTTGCAAAAATAAAAAATTACTTGCTAAAACATAATTTTTGAGGAAAGAACAATTATTTTTTATTTTCACGGCTCTGCGTTATAAACTTCTGTGAAGCACTTGGGGGTTGAAAGTGCTCACCACACATCTAGATAAGTTCCTTGGGGGGTCTAGTTTCCAAAATGGGGTAACTTGTGGGGTGTTTCTACTGTTTAGGACCATCAGGGGCTCTGCAAATGCAATGTGACGCCCGCAGACCATTCCATCAAAGTCTGCATTTCAAATGTCACTACTTCCCTTCCGAGCCCTGACGTGTGCCCAAACAGTGGTTTACCCCCACATATGGGGTATCAGCGTACTCACAACAAACTGGGCAACAAATATTGGGGTCCAATTTCTCCTGTTACCCTTGTGAAAATAAAAAATTGCTTGCTAAAACATCTTTTTTGAGGAAAGAAAAATGATTTTTTATTTTCACGGCTCTGCGTTGTAAACTTCTGTGAAGCACTTGGGGGTTGAACGTGCTCACCACACATCTAGATAAGTTCCTTGGGGGGTCTAGTTTCCAAAATGGGGTCACTTGTGGGGGAGCTCCAATGTTTAGGCACACAGGGGCTCTCCAAACGTGACATGGTGTCCGCTAGCGATGGAGATAATTTTTCATTCAAAAAGTCAAATGGCGCTCCGTCCCTTCCGAGCCTTACCATGTGCCCAAACAGTGGTTTACCCCCACATGTAAGGTATCGGTGTACTCAGGAGAAATTGTGCAACAAATTTTAGGATCCATTTTATCCTGTTGCCCATGTGAAAATGAAAAAATTGAGGCTAAAAGAAATTTTGTGTGAAAAAAAAGTACTTTTTCATTTTTACGGATCAATTTGTGAAGCACCTGAGGGTTTAAAGTGCTCACTATGCTTCTAGATAAGTTCCTTGGGGGGTCTAGTTTCCAAAATGGGGTCACTTGTGGGGGAGCTCCAATGTTTAGGCACACGGGGGCTCTCCAAACGCGACATGGTGTCCGCTAAAGATTGGAGCCAATTTTTCATTGAAAAAGTCAAATGGCGCTCCTTCCCTTCCGAGCCCTGCCGTGCGCCCAAACAGTGGTTTACCCCCACATATGAGGTATCAGCGTACTCAGAACAAATTGGACAACAACGTTCGTGGTCCAGTTTCTCCTTTTACCCTTGGGAAAATTAAAAAAAATTCGCTAAAAGATCATTTTTGTGACTAAAAAGTTAAATGTTAATTTTTTCCTTCCATGTTGCTTCGGCTGCTGTGAAACACCTGGAGGGTTAATAAACTTCTTGAATGTGGTTTTGAGCACCTTGAGGGGTGCAGTTTTTAGAATGGTGTCACTTTTGGGTATTTTCAGCCATATAGAACCCTCAAACTGACTTCAAATGTGAGGTGGTCCCTAAAAAAATGGTTTTGTAAATTTTGTTGTAAAAATGAGAAATCACTGGTCAAATTTTAACCCTTATAACTTCCTAGCAAAAAAAAAATTTGTTTCCAAAATTGTGCTGATGTAAAGTAGACATGTGGGAAATGTTATTTATTAACTATTTTGTGTCACATAACTCTCTGGTTTAACAGAATAAAAACTCAAAATGTGAAAATTGCGAAATTTTCAAAATTTTCGCCAAATTTCCGTTTTTTTCACAAATAAACTAAAAAATTATCGACCTAAATTTACCACTAACATGAAGCCCAATATGTCACGAAAAAACAATCTCAGAATCGCTAGGATCCGTTGAAGCGTTCCTGAGTTATTACCTCATAAAGGGACACTGGTCAGAATTTCAAAAAACGGCAAGGTCATTAAGGCCAAAATAGGCTGGGTCATGCAGGGGTTAAGTTTGTAGGAGTAATGTAAAAAAATGTTGAAACGTTCACACCATATGAATACTTTTTCAAGGCACTGTATAAACACACTGCACATGCATACACTGTATATACACACCGATAAAAACATATAAACACCTCATGTGCATATACACGCACATATACAGACGCATAAAAACAAATACAAGCACATACTCACACATATAAAAACAGTACATGCATATATACACATAAACATCACACACAGCATTATGCCCTCCTTCATGTAACTTGGTCTTTTATTACAAAGTGATAAAGGAAAAGTGTACAGAAGCAGCAGGTGCGTAATTGGCCATGTGGTCATTTCCGCCCATTTCTGATGTGTATCGTAGACGATAGCCATCGTAAGAGGAGCGGCAGTAGACTGGTGCCATTGAGTATCACTTGTTTTTAATTTTTTAACCAGTTTGAACAATTTTAACAATACATTTATTTGGTTGGAAAACCCCAACCTTAAAGATGTTGGAGTTTTATTGTACAACCTGAATTTTACGGGTAAAGATCCTGGATCTTTTTTTTTTGGCTAGTGTGCTACGTGAGCCTTTGCTGTATTGTAGCACTAGTTTTTATTACACCGCTGAAGGTCAGGACTTTGGAGCCAGTTTCGGGTTTGCGTGGTTCTTGCCACTGAAATAACGGAGCATTGGGATCTGCACATCTGAGAATGACATTTACTGTCTCACGTAATAGGAGTAGATGGTTTTCTGAGTGCTGTGAGGACATGGAAACGAAGGGTAGAAGCCGCAAGACAAAAACCACATCTACATCACAAAATCTGGGACTCGGCCATCTCTGTGGATTTCATTCTTGGAAATATTTAGATTTCTATTTATTTTAATAAACCTTTCAGTTCTCTTCCATAAGGGCCTAAGATGGGTTACAATCTCCCTCATAGGGGATGATGGCTGTAGATTGGCAGAGCGAAGGGGGTTGCAGAAAACAGTTTAATTCCCTTTACGCTACCTGTTTAGTGACTTACTTTTATATGTGTTGTATCTATGCTGCTAAATGTATATCTATTCATTGTGTTCTTGGGAAAGTGTAGTGCCTTAGTTAGGCCACTAGCGGGGGCATATTAGCATGTTTAGATTAGAATAGTAAATAGTTCTCACACTATGAGAAACCACCGCAACCCCTCACACTTAAAACCTGTGCGACTGACCCCCACCACACTGCTTCCCCTCTCTGGGGCACTTTGGAATGCCCGCTCTGTCTGCAACAAGCTCCACATGGTCCATGATCTCTTCACTTCCCGCAACCTTTTCTTCCTGGCCCTCACTGAGACCTGGCTGACGCCCCCTGACACGGCCTCGCCTGCAGCACTGAGTTACGGCGGCCTCCAATTTACACACACTCCTCGCTCTGGCAACAGACATGGTGGAGGAGTGGGTATCCTTCTTCCTAAAAACTGCTCCTTCAACCCTATCCAACCCCCACCCTCCCTTATCCTCCCTTCTTTCGAGGTTTACTCTGTCCGTATTTATGCTCCCACCAATCTCCAAATGGCTGTCATATACCGACCACCTGGCTCAGCCACTGCCTTCATCGACCAATTCTCCACCTGGCTCCTTCACTTTCTCTCTGCCGACATCCCCACCATCATCATGGGCGACTTTAATATCCCTACTGACACCCACCAGCCAGCAGCCTCCAAACTACTGGCCCTTACTTCATCCTTTGGGCTCACCCATTGGTCCACCACAGCCACCCACACAGACGGACATACACTAGACCTCATCTTCACCGGCCTATGTTCCTTATCTAATCTCACAAACTCTCCCTTCCCCCTATCTGACCACCATCTACTCACCTTCTCATCCTTGTCCTCCTCACCTGCCCCCCATGTCCAGCCATTACCACATCCTCGCAGAAACCTCGCACATCTAGACACTCACAGACTCTCAGACTCTCTCCTACCCCTGTCCTCCATATCTTCACTGCACGACACGGACAGCGCCACCGCTTTCTATAACTCGACCCTCACATCAGCCATAGACTCAGTCGCCCCTCTCACGCATGGCACAGTGCGACAAACCAATAGGCAACCATGGCATAACAATGTCACAAAAAAACTTCGACAAGCATCCAGGGTTGCAGAGCGGCGTTGGAAGAAAACACGCCTGCCAGATGACTTCACTGCCTTCAAACAAGCTACATTTGACTTCAAATCAGCCCTCACCTCTGCTAAACAGACCTATTTCACTAAACTTGTATCTTCACTATCCTACAACCCAAAACAACTGTTCAGCACATTTAACTCCCTCCTCCACCCACCACTGCCACCTCCAACTCCCTTCATCTCTTCCGAGGACTTTGCCACCTACTTCAAAAACAAGATCGACCAAACAAGGCAAACCTTTACTTGTCCACCACCCCAACCACTCCATATACCAGACCTCTGCCCTTCCCTAATAACCTCCCTCTCCAACATCACTGAAGGAGAGCTTACTCGCCTCTTTTCCAAATCACACCTCACCACCTGTGCACTTGACCCCATGCCTTCCCACCTGCTCCCCAACCTCACTAACACGCTTATTCCAGCCCTAACCCATCTCTTCAACCTATCGCTCTCTTCTGGTACCTTCCCCTCTGCCTTCAAACATGCCACCATCACACCCATCCTCAAAAAAAATAACCTTGACCCAACTGCTATGCCCAGCTATCGCCCCATATCACTGCTCCCGTTTGCTTCAAAACTCCTTGAGCAGCATGTCCATGGTCAACTTTCCTCCCACCTCTCATCTAACTCTCTCTTTGACGACCTCCAATCTGGCTTCCGCCTCCACCACTCCACCGAAACTGCCCTGACAAAAATTACTAATGACCTAGTCACAGCCAAAGCTAACAGACAGTTCTCCATCCTCCTCCTTCTTGACCTGTCCTCTGCTTTCGACACAGTCAATCACTGCCTACTGCTACAGATTCTTTCTTCCCTTGGCATCAAAGACCTCGCCCTATCCTGGATTGACTCATACCTATCCAACTGCACATTTAGCGTTTCCCACTCCCACACTACCTTCTCATCCCGCCCCCTCTCTGTCGGAGTCCCTCAAGGCTCTGTCCTAGGACCCCTACTTTTTTCCATCTATACCCTTGGCCTAGGACAACTCATAAAGTCCCATGGCTTCCAGTACCACCTGTATGCAGACGACACTCAGATCTACCTCTCTGGCCCAGATGTCACCTCCCTGCTGTCCAGAATCCCGAAGTGTCTGTCAGCCATATCCTCCTTCTTCACCTCTCGCTTCCTAAAGCTCAATGTAGACAAAACCGAATTCATCATCTTTCCCCCACCTCACGTATCCCCCTTACCCAATCTATCTATTATGGTGAACGGCATCACGCTCTCTCCCGCTCCTGAAATCCGCTGCCTCGGGGTAACTCTTGACTCTGCCCTGTCCTTCAAACCTCACGTCCAAGCTCTTGCCACCTCCTGTCGCCTCCAACTCAAAAATATTGCCAGAATCCGTTCCTTCCTCAGTCCACAATCTACCAAAACTCTTGTGCATGCTTTCATCATCTCCCGCCTCGATTACTGCAACACCCTCCTCTGTGGCCTCCCCGCTAACTCTCTCGCACCACTCCAGTCTGTCCTCAACTCTGCTGCCCGCCTAATCCACCTCTCTCCTCGCTACTCCCCTGCTTCTCCCCTCTGCAAATCCCTCCACTGGCTCCCAATCCCCCAACGAATCCAGTTCAAACTACTAACACTGATCTACAAAGCCATCCACAACCTGTCCCCTCCCTATATTTCTGAACTAATCTCCCACTATCTTCCCTCACGTAATCTTCGTTCATCCCAAGACCTCCTACTCTCCTCCACACTTATTCGTTCCTCACACAATCGCCTCCAAGATTTCTCCAGAATATCCCCCATCCTCTGGAATTCCATGCCTCAACACGTCCGATTATCCACCACCCTCGGATCCTTCAGACAGAACCTGAAAACCCATCTCTTCAGGAAAGCCTACAGCCTACAATAACCGAGCCGCCGCCTCACCACTGCCAGAGCCGCCGCCGCCTCACCCCTACCTTCTGTCTCTTCCCCACTATCCCATAGAATGTAAGTCCGCAAGGACAGGGTCCTCTCCCCTCTGTACCAGTGTGTCACTGTAAACCTGTTTACTGTAAATGATATCTATAACCCTGTATGTAACCCCTTTCTCATGTACAGCACCATGGAATTAATGGTGCTATATAAATAAATAATAATAAATAATAAATAATAGTTAACATAGGAGGGGCCACTGTGGGATAAGATGGTAAGCATTTCCTGCATTTAGTCAGTGAAGCCAGGGAGCTGAAACATCTCAGGAGGGCCATAGAGCCCAGACAGTCCCAGAAGGCTCTAGAGCCCAGAGGCAACACAGTGGTCTCGCAACATTAAGTCAAGGAACCCAGCCATCCAGGGCCCAGTGGGGCAGAAGTACAGCCTAGTAGAAGTGTGACAGCAGTGCCAGCTCACTGCATGGGCTAATGCCCTCAGATCCGGGGTGAAACAGACGAGGGAACCCTAGAACAGGGAGGACGCTGCGTTACCGCAAGAGGTGGTACAACCCGGGCACGTACTGAAGGCCGTAGGAAGAAGTGCAGGGAAAGTGGAGAATGAGGACTGTTTAGAACCCTATGCAAATGGTGTATTTATTAAAGAATGTGCTGTGAAGAGAAGAAAGTAATCTGTTTAAAGTTGAAAGTGAACTCTTTCTCTGTTTGTGCAACAACACCAGCAGCAGAACTTCGGCAGCTCAGATGGAACCCTGATGGTAAAAGATGATGTAGCTGAAGGTACGCTAAAAAGTGGACATTGTTTGCATGTGGCAGGAGGTCAGGGCGCGTGTAAGCAGATAGTCTCAGCCACGACTACGGCCCTGGCCCTCCCTCACATGAGCTCCAAAACACATTCTCTATATGTGGCTTCCAGGTAAAGGACCACATTAACGGGATTGTCCAGGTTTCTCATTAAACTCTGTAGTCAATTGGTGAGACCGTAGACTTGTGAATCCATACATACTGTCAGATTTCTCTGATACCAGTGGGGAGAATGGGTGGTCATATGAACACCAGTATGTGATATGCATACTCCTGGCCATATTTCGACTAGACATGTGTGGCTTGAGAGGGGCCATACACGTCTAGTCAGCATGTGGCCAGAAGAATGCATATTGCATACTTGTGGTCACATGACCACCGGGTCTTGCCACCGGCACCAAAAAATTCTCACAGTATGTGCACTACAATATAGAGTAGACCATATAGAGTAAACAATATAGAGTGACTGCAGACTATCATAAAGAACCTGATTATACTGATAAAATTGAGGTACTTAGCAGACAAATTATTCAATTGCTGTGTGCCCACCAGCCACAACAGGGTGGACACTGATGGGATACTAATATCTCTCCAGGCAAAACCTAAAAATGTAAATGCAAGTAGGATCAGCACTAGGTAAAAACAGCCTTCTTTTTTCGCCACTTTTTGCATTGAGAGCATTGGAAAAACCTCTGAAAAAAATGGATCTAACTATAGAATAGACTTCAATGGGAAGCTTAAAAAGATGCGCAGAAGACACTCAAGTATCTTCTCAAGCATTTTGTCAGCATTTTTGCTTAAAAAACCACTAGGGTCTCCTTCACTGTTTAATGGAATTATAAAAACCTCAGAAAAACAATCATAAAAAGTCATCCAAAAATCAAAGAAAAGCCAACAGGAAACAACCAAAAATGTAAAAAAATAAAATAAAAGATGTAGCTTGAACATACCCTTATGATGGGGGAAGAGCTCAGACACCGACTCCAATTGTGTACTACCAAGAAACAAAAACTGACCAGCACTGTGGACAGGAACAAGCTGCTTTTGACTGTGAATTGGCCATTTTCTGTGCTTAGTACCTCATTTTTATGAGTGTAGTCTACATGGCTATAATGAATTTCAAAATTCATATATCCTGGTGTGCATAGTGTGTGTGCCTGTTCACATTTGCTAGATAGATACATAGATAAATGATAGATAGATAGATAGATAGATAGATAGATAGATAGATAGATAGATAGATAAATAATAGGTAACAGATAGACAGATAGATAATAGATAGACAGATAGATATAGATAATAGATATTAGATAGATAATAGATGGATAATATATAGACAGATAGATAATGAATAGATAATAGATAGTTAGGGTACGTTCACACAGGACTTTTTTGCTGCTTTTTTTTATACTAATTTAGGTGCGTTTTTTTGGTGCGTATTTGGTGCGTTTTTTGGGTACGTTCACACAGGACTTTTTTGCTGCAGATTTTTGCTGCAGTTTTTTGCTGCAGATTTTTGCTGCAGTTTTTTTTTTATGCCAATTTTCAGCTGCTAGGACACCTCACAATGGCTCTTCACACCTCACAATGGCTCTTCACACCTTACTACCAGGAACTCCCTCACAATAGATCACAATCAGGACACCTCACAATGGCTCTTCACACCTCACAATGGCTCACAATGGCTCTTCACACCTCACTACCACACCCCTAAGCTCTTGGCTGTGAGATCCCTTCCTGCTGGCCATGATTTTCTGCACAAAAAACGCAGCAAATAATGCTACATGCGTTTTTGCAGCGTTTTTGCAGCGTTTTTTTCATCACCCATTCAAGTCAATGGGTGAAAAAACGCTGCAACAACGCAGCAAAAACGCTGAAAGAAGTGACATGCCCTATGTCCAAAAAAAGCAGCAAAGCAGAAAATACTGATCAAACAAAAAACCAACGTGTGTGCATGAGATTTCTGAAATCTCATAGGCTTTAATGGTACTGTAAAAAGCAGCTGAAAATTAGCATAAAAAAAAGCAGCAAAAAAAAGCAGCAAAAAAGTCCTGTGTGAACGTACCCTTAATCTTAATATATACTTACCTTGTAATGTCTTCACATCCTGTTCTGTCCAGATGTGTCCGGATCCCAGAATTCCAAGCGGCGGAAGTTCACCGACCTCCATATTGGGACACCCACGTGATGGGTGTCTCAATATGGAAACTGCTGGTGGTACCAGCCTCTTGTGCAGTACCACCAGTGGAACACCGTCACACAACACACACACACACACACTGTATAAGCCATACGCCCCCCCCCCCCCCCCCACACACACACACAGGGTCGGACTGGCCCACCGGAGAACCGGAGGATTCTCCGGTGGGCCCAGGCACTGACACCTGCTGGTATACTGGCCAGAAGCTGCCTAGGGCCCCCACTGCTCCAGGGGCCCCTTGCCAGTGGCTATAGGGCCCCTGAGTCAAGGGGGCCCGCCCTGTGCCAGTAGCAGCAGCTGGAGACAGGATCCTGTCCCCGCTGCTAAAGCAAAATGAATATTCACGCTTCCCCACGACCCTATGGGCGTGGAGAGGCGTGAATACCATTTCTCTTTAGTAGTGGGCAGTGTTAGCCGCAGGGTGCAGCTAACACTGCCCACATGTAAAGCCGCACCACATACACACACTCACTCACAAAGTACCGCACACCCACACACAGCGCTGCACCGCACACATACACCCACACGCAGGCACACAGACTTACAGAGCAGCTCACCTCCCGGCGTCCTGCTTCCTGTCTGAGACAGACCAGCTGGATGACGTCATCATCCAGCGTGCTGCTGTCTCAGTCAGAAAGCTTCCAGGAATCCAGCGAGGAATAGGCTGCTGGAATGAGCTGCTGCTGCGGGGAGGTGAGGTGAGGTGAGCTGTGCTGTGTGTGTGTATGTGTGTGTGTGGTGAAGGACAATGATATTGGTGGGGGGAGACAATGATGGAGGTGATGGGCAATGATGGTGGTGGGGGGAGACAATGATGGAGGCGATGGGCAATGAAGGAGGTGATGGGCAATGATGGTGGGGGAAGACAATGATGGAGGTGATGGGCAATGATGGTGGTGGTGGGGAGGCAATGATGGAGGTGAGGGGAGGCAATGATGGAAGTGATGGGCAATGATGGTGGGGGAGACAATGATGGAGGTGATGGGCAATCATGGTGAGGGAGACAATGATGGAGGTGATGGGCAATCAAATCATGGTGAGGGAGGGAATGATGGAGGTGATGGGCAATGAGGGTAAGGGAAGGCAATGATGGTGGGGGAGGCAATGATGGAGGTAATAGGTAATGATGGTATGGGAGGCAATGATGGAGGTGATAGGCAATGATGGAGGTGATGGGCAATGATGGTGGGGAGGCAATGATGGAGGTGATGGGCAATGGTGGTGGTGGGAGGCAATGATGGAGGTGATGAAATGGGCAATGGTGGTGGGGAGAGGCAATGATGAGGTGATGGGCAATGATGGTGGTGGGGAGAGGCAATGATGGAGGTGATGGGCAATGGTAGTGGTGGGAGGCAGTGATGAAGGTGATGAAATGGTCAATGGTGGTTGGGAGAGGCAATGATGAGGTGATGGGCAATGATGGTGGTGGGGAGAGGCAATGATGGAGGTGATGGGCAATGATGGTGGTGGGGGAGGCAATGATGGAGGCGATAGGCAATGATGGTGGTGGGGGGAGGCAATGATGGAGGTGATGATGGAGGTGATGAAATGGACAATGATGGTGGGGAGGAGACAATGATGCAGGTGGTGGAATGGGCAGTGATGGAGGTGGTGGGGGAGAATGATAGGGGTGGTGGGGGAGAAGGGAATGATGAGGTGGTGATGAGGACAATGATGGGGTGGAGAGGGGCTGCATTATACTTTATGAGGGGGCTACATTATATTCTGTTGGGGACTGCATTATTCTCAGGGGACTACATTATATTATGGGGGGCTACATCATACTATGTGAGGGGGCTACAGTATACTCTATGGGGGGCTGCAGTATATTCTGTGGTGGGGCTGCATTCTCTCAGTTGATTACATTATATTCTGTGGTGGCTGCATTATACTATATGAGGGGGCTGCATTATACCCTATGAGGGTGCTACATTATATTCTATGGTGGGGACTGCGTTATACCTGAGGGGGTTGCATTATATTTTGTGGGGTGCTGCATTATATTCTATGAGAGTAGACTGTGTTATACAGTCATATGAAAAAGTTTGGGCACCCCTATTAATCTTAAGCTTAATGTTTTATAAAAATGGTTTATTTTGCAACAGCTATTTCAGTTTCATATATCTAATAACTGTTGGACACAGTAATGTTTCTGCCTTGAAATTAGGTTTATTGTACTAACAGAAAATGTGCAATCTGCATTCAAACAAAATTTGACAGGTGCATAAGTATGGGCACCCTTATCATTTTCTTGTTTTAAATACTCCTACCTACTTTTTACTGACTTACTAAAGCACTTTTTTTGGTTTTGTAACCTCATTGAGTTTTGAACTTCATAGCTAGGTGTATGCAATCATGAGAAAAGCTACTTAAAGTGGCCACTTGCAAGTTGTTCTCCTGTTTGAATCTCCTCTGAAGAATGGCATCATGGGCTCCTCAAAACAACTGTCAAATGATCTGAAAACAAAGATTATTCAACATAGTTGTTCAGGGGAAGGATACAAAAAGCTGTCTCAGAGATTTAACCTGTCAATTTCCACTGTGAGGAACATAGTAAGGAAATGGAAGAACACAGGTACAGTTCTTGTTAAGGCCAGAAGTGGCAGGCCAAGAAAAACATCAGAAAGGCAGAGAAGAAGAATGGTGAGATCAGTCAAGGACAATCCTCAGACCATCTCCAGAGAGCTGCAGCATCAACTTGCTGCAGATGGTGTCACTGTGCATCGGTCAACTATACAACGCACTGTGTTTTTTTGCCGCCATGCATAAGCCTTTTTGTATTACCAAACAACTCAATCTTGGCTTCATGAGTCCACAGAATCTTCTTCCAAAAAGAAATTGGCTTCTCCAAATGTGCTTTTGCATACCTCAGTCGACTCTGTTTGTGGCGTGCTTGCAGAAACGGCTTCTTTCGTATACAGCTTCTCCTTGTGCAAAGTGCGTTGTATAGTTGACCGATGCACAGTGACACCATCTGCAGCAAGTTGATGCTGCAGATCTCTGGAGGTGGCCTGAGGATTGTCCTTGACTGATCTCACCATTCTTCTTCTCTGCCTTTCTGATGTTTTTCTTGGCCTGCCACTTCTGGCCTTAACAAGAACTGTACCTGTGTTCTTCCATTTCCTTACTATGTTCCTCACAGTGGAAATTGACAGGTTAAATCTCTGAGACAGCTTTCTGTATCCTTCCCCTGAACAACTATGTTGAATAATCTTTGTTTTCAGATCATTTGACAGTTGTTTTGAGGAGCCCATGATGCCACTCTTCAGAGGAGATTCAAACAGGAGAACAACTTGCAAGTGGCCACTTTAAGTAGCTTTTCTCATGATTGCATACACCTGGCTATGAAGTTCAAAGCTCAATGAGGTTACAAAACCAAAAAAAGTGCTTTAGTAAGTCAGTAAAAAGTAGGTAGGAGTATTTAAAACAAGAAAATGATAAGGGTGCCCATACTTATGCACCTGTCAAATTTTGTTTGAATGCAGATTGCACATTTTCTGTTAGTACAATAAACCTCATTTCAAGGCAGAAACATTACTGTGTCCAACAGTTATTAGATATTTGAAACTGAAATAGCTGTTGCAAAAAAAAAACAATTTTTAGAAAACATTAAGCTTAAGATTAATAGGGGTGCCCAAACTTTTTCATATGACTGTATTTTATGAGGGGGCTAATTAATATTCTGTGAGGGGACTAAATTATATTCTGTGAGGGGGCTACCCCAACCCTTGCTACATAATTAAGACGTGAACTACCTTATATTATACCCTGATATTAGTGCTTTTTACCGCACAATTGGTGGTCTTGTATATATTTCTATGTAGCTACATAGTGGGCCCCAAGAATGATTTTCTCTGGTGGGCCCAAGGTGCTCCAGTCCGACACGCCACACACTGTATATGCCGTACTCACCACACAGCTCCTGGGCAGGGGAGGAAGCAAAATACAATACTGACATTACAGCAGGAGATCGCAGAGGATTCATTTTGTGAGGTAAAATATTGTTTAAAAACAATCAGTGAAATATTTTACCTGACAAAAGAAATCCTCTGTGATCCCATGCTGTAATGACATTATTGTTTTTTGCTTCCTCCCCTGCCCAGGAGATGTGGTATGCTCCATACACAGTCAGACACAAACAATTTACAGGTCAAAAAAGAGATGACATGAGAGGAGAAGACAGCAGATGGGGGAGAGAGAAAGCGCACAGGGGTGAGAGACAGAGCACAGGGGGAGACAGTTCAACGGGACAGCACATGAGGGGAGAACACAGCACAGGTGTCACAATAGGACTGGCAAGTAAACTGGGACCAGGGGCACCTTTCCTGGCCCTAGCACTAGGGGGCGCCCTAACTCGCCCTGTTCCCCGGGATACCTCAGATGGCGAGGATGCTGGGACCTCCACCCTTGCCCTGTCTCCTAGCTGCAGCCCTAGGAAGAGAGGCGCTACCGCGTATCATACTACACCAACCCAACAGACAGGGGAACAAAGACAAGGGTAACAGAAAGTTCCACTCACACAAAATATACTCTCACAAATAACAGAGGTATTCACCAGGGTGTGAAGGATGGGGTAAGAAAATAAGGCAGGTAAGGATGAGGAATTTCCAAGTGTACAAACCAAGCAACAGTCACACAATAAACTCCTCCAGCTCTCCTTATCCATTCCAGCAGCTTCTCTCTCTCCAGGTCTGTGTAGCAAGTGCTAACTCAGACAACCACCTGGCCAGAAGGCCTAGCTTTTATAGGAGAGAGGAGTGGCTAACTGAACACAGCTGAATGCAGGGATTAACCCCTGTCCTGCTGAAAGAAAACAAACGCATTTAATACACCGGAGAAGTGCTTCTTCTCAGCGGCGAACCAGGAGCCATCAGACGCTGCAGTCTTCTGGCACTGCCCTGTCGCGGTAACTCCATGACAAAGGGAAGGAGAGAGTCAGCAGACATGGGGGATAGCACATGGGATAGACAGGTCAAAGAAGAGAGCACAGACGGGAGAAGTCAGCACATGGGGAAAGAGAGTGTGGATAGGTGGGTGAGCACATGGGGGGAGAGATTCTCAATGCTGCAAAGCCTGCCCCAAAGCCTGCCCCCATCGCGACATTACTGCTCTCCTACTGCGATAGCATCGGGCCTCCATCTAGTAGATACAATTGGATTAATAATGGATAGGTGATGTCACGATATGGTATGAAATATCATAAGTTTAGTGCTCTTGTCAGCCCAGGATGTGGGCTAGGAGGCCCCCCTTGTCTTTTGCTTCAGAGTTGAGCTTGCTTGCCAATGTAGATGGGGGAAGTGAGTTTTATTGACGAAAGGCATTTACGACCCCCAGTTCCTGTAGTAGTAAGTGCTCAGCTTTAACAGTTAGAGAAACTTCTAGAACCATGCGGTCCTTTGTTCGGTTATTGTGAGATATTAGACAAACTATTTAGGATAGTGGAATGATAAATACATATTCTTTATCTCCGTCGAAGCATCTACCCATCACTCTAAACACAGTCGCCTAACTCCATCGGGGGAAGAAGTAGGGATTGCTCTGTAAATAATAGGACATATTTGGTCTCCTTAGAAAGCTCATGTTAATACAAGCTCTATGCTGGGTGTGATATGACTCTGATATGTACTGGGACGGAGTTATAAGCATTAGACCAATTTGTATCCAAGTTACTCAGACTGAAAGGTAGGAGGATCTGGAAAAGCCAGCCCTTTCTGTGAGGTCACAGACTGTAGATTATAAAGTTGTGGCCAGATCTCCCGGCTCAGGCTTCTTCTTCTCTTTTCCTGTGAGCCCTGAGCAGCACATCCAATGAGCTGGGATGTCTGGCTGACTGCCATGCAATGATCTGAGAAATGTGAGTGTTATCGTTTCTTCCTTTAATCCTTTTATTTTCATAATTACCTTGTACATATTTGCAATTGTCTCATTTGTAACATCTTTGTAAAATATTTTTATAAACACTGCCTAAAAATCATTTATGGGGTATATTATTTAATACTAGTTCGTTCTTCCTGCCCTAAACCGTACCCTGTCTCTGAAGGGAATTACGCTACTGTTTTTGGGGGTTTGCTCCAGACCCCTTCAATTGGAGCTGGTGGCAGCGACCGTGTGCCGGCTTTTGGGGGTCCCTGTAGCGACTGCGGCTTGATAATTATTGTTCCTGCCTGAGTGGGAGTAGTTATCGCATCGCTGCAGTGTTCCCAATAGCCAGTACATAGCAGGCAGCGTTTCTGGCGACTAATTACCCCAGGTGCAGTACCTAATCTGACCTGAGAGTAAGGGGGGCGCCAGAGAGCTGCAAGTGTTAAGTGGAACTGTAAGCGGGATAGACACAAATCCCTGCAGTTCATGGTATATTGAAGAGCAGTGGGATACCTAGAATAAGCCCCTGCTGTAAACTAAGAGGTCAATAGCCTCGTGTGTGTTTTTTTCATCACATTGTGGCAGTGGAGGGATAACTAGGATAAGCCCCCTGCACATGTGACAGCCGGCTGCTGGTCTAAAGTCACCCCGATCCGTGACATATTGTGGGCAGCGGCTAAGGGATCTTGACAGTCACGGTGTGAATCGTGACATATTGGTGGCAGCGGTGGGATATTAGAGCATTAGTGATTTGGTTTGAGCAATCATTCCTCTCACTAAAAACTTGCAGAAAGTTCTTGCGAGAACTCTGCGCAAATAAGTTTGGAGAACGAACTCAGTGTTTATTAGTTGTGAGACAATTGTGTACTGGTAATTATCCCTTCCCTTTTTCTTCGTTTTTCTATCCTATCTTTTATTTGGCAACCATGGTTGTGCTGGGAGAAACCTTTTATAAGAAGCAGTCCAAGGACACTCTTATGGCGTTGTGCATGTCACAGCAGATTGACTGTACAAACAAAACCAAGGCTCAAATGGTCGCTGAACTGGTGCAATGTGAAGCAGACCAAGCCAGGCCACAGAGCCCAGAGGCCGCAGAAGCCGGCACAAGCGAACATGGTGCTGCAGCAGAGGTCCAACCACTGAATACGGGCCCTACTGGCAACCAGGGGTGTGCAGACCTCCTCCTGCAGCTGGCTCTGCAACAATGCCCCGCAGATGACCTGGACCGACGTCTGCAGCTGATCCAGCAATACCAAGAGAGAGCCGAGCGAGAGGCTGAGAGAGCCGAGCGAGAGGCCCAGGCCCAGCGAGCCGAGCGAGAGGCCCAAGCGCAGCGGGAGTACCAGCTGCAGATGGCCCAACTGCAAATGCAGGGGTCGTCCCAGAGCCGTGAATCCAGCAGCGCTCAGACACCAAAGCCCCGGCCCGACCACTTTCCTGTTATGGAAAAGGATGGGGACTTGGACACGTTTCTGCGGGCCTTTGAGAAGGCCTGCAGACAGTACCAGCTGCCTACACAAGAATGGGCACGGTACCTGACACCAGGGCTGAGAGGAAAAGCTCTGGAGGCGTTTGCTGTCCTCCCTCAAGAACAAGATGGTGACTATGAGGCCATCAAGCAGGCTCTGATAGCCAAGTACCAGCTTACACCCGAGGTGTACCGTAAAAAGTTTCGGACCCTCCTACGTGGCCCACACGACAGTTACAGTGATGTGGTGCATAGACTGGGGACCCACTTTGACCAGTGGACCCAAGGACTGTCAGTGACCACCTTTGCACAGCTGCGAGACCTGATGATCAAAGACCAGTTCTTCCGTCTTTGCCCAACTGAAGTGCGACAGTTCGTGATGGACAGAGAACCCAACGATGTGACGAAAGCAGCGCAGATTGCCGATGCCTATGAGGCCAACCGTAGATCAGAAGTGCAGAAGCCAGTCACCACCAGCTGGAGAGGGGGTAAGCCTGCAGCCAACGCCGGTACGCCTGCCAGCCAACACACCAGAGGTCCTGTCCCCGTGGCCAACAGCACCAGGCCTACCACCGAACTTCGCCAGTGTTACCACTGCAGGCAGACTGGACACCTCAGTCACCAATGTCAAGCCAAGCAGAAGAACCCCTCATCCCAGGCCCCAGGGCCTAATGCAGCCGTTCTTTTGGTGGGTGGTGTGGTTGGGAGGGTGTGTGACAACGTACAGCCCGTCACTGTGGGAGGTCGTGTTGCTACCGGCCTCAAGGACACCGGGGCTGAACGAACCCTCATCCGACCCGAACTGGCGGCCCCTGAAGAAATCATTCCGGGGAAAACCCTAACTGTCACTGGGATTGGGGGCATCAGCTGTCCCTTACCGATGGCCCGGGTTTTTATTGATTGGGGTGCCGGGAGCGGGGTGAAAGAAGTGGGGCTGTCTGATAATTTGCCCACTGATGTTTTGTTGGGGACTGATTTGGGGAGGTTGTTTGCATACTACGTCCCTGACACCCCTCCCCAATCTGCTAATAAGGGTAACGTTAACCCTGATGATGATGATGATGATGATGATGATGATGGGAAATCGCATGTGTTACCTGACCATGCTTTATCTTGTAATGATGCATCTGTTAACCATTTTTTCCCTAGGATTGATGGTGGAAATGTTGTACCTGTGCCAACTGTATCTGATAATGATGTTTCTGTGAAAGTTGATGTGTCCATAGGTACAGGAGTGCTCAGCCACGTCGCTCTGCGGAGTGAGACGGCTGAGGAACCCCTAGCAGGGGCAAGTGTCGGTGCTACAGGAAATGGGGAGATACATGGGAACCGTGAGGAAGGTGATGCCATGCAATTGACCAGTGCCACCGAGGAAGGTAACTGGCCCATAAGTAGCAATGCTCCTGAGGTAATGGGGGAGGATGGGGAGGTAGAGCCCATAGCAGCGTCGGCTGTTGGGTCTGTAGAAATCCCCGGGGAGACAGCCTACGTAGCTGCTGTCACCCGCAGTCAGAGTGCCCGGAACGCAGATACCTGTCTGCCTTCCGGACCCTCCTCAGTCATCAGTGTGACTGAACCAGAGGTGGACCCAGAGCAGGTCCCAGAGGGCTCCCATGGGGAAGGGACCCTGACGTCGCTTCTGGCTTCCCCTAGCCAGGAGTTTCAGGCCGCTCTGCACACAGATGCGAGCCTAGAGAGTTTGAGACAACTCGCCGGGACGTCATTTTCCGAGACTGATAAGGAGAAGGTGTTCTGGGAAGGAGGAAGGTTGTACCGGGAGACAGTACCCGGAGAATCACAAAAGGAGTGGTTGAGGGAAAGACAGCTGGTCGTCCCGCAGCAATTCCGGGGTGAGTTGTTGCGGATTGCCCATGAGATCCCACTAGCTGGACACTTGGGGATCAGCAAAACTAAGGCCCGGCTGTCTCAACACTTCTATTGGCCTAAGATGGGGACAGATGTGTCAAACTACTGCCGCTCCTGTGTCACCTGTCAAAGAGTGGGGAAGGCGGGGCCTGCTCTTAAGGCTCCCCTGATCCCTTTGCCAGTGATAGAGGAGCCTTTCCAGAGGATTGCGGTGGACATTGTGGGCCCGCTGGCCGTCACCAGCAGCTCTGGAAAGCAATATATTCTTACTGTGGTAGACTACGCTACCCGGTACCCAGAGGCAGTAGCTCTGTCGTCAATTAGGGCAGATAAGGTGGCGGATGCCCTGTTGGCCATCTTTTCACGTGTAGGATTTCCCAGGGAAATGCTTACTGATCGAGGGACCCAATTTATGTCTCACCTAATGGAGGCTCTCTGTAAGAAAATGCAGGTGAAGCACCTGGTATCGAGTGCATATCACCCACAGACCAATGGCTTGTGTGAACGCTTCAATGGTACCCTCAAACAGATGCTACGCATGCTGGTTGAGACACAAGGGCGCGACTGGGAGCGGTACCTCCCACACCTGCTATTTGCTTACCGAGAGGTTCCGCAGGCCTCGACGGGGTTCTCCCCCTTCGAGCTCCTGTACGGCAGGCGAGTCCGGGGACCCCTTGGGTTGATAAGAGAATCCTGGGAAGAGGAGCCGAACCCTTCTGAAGTGTCCATAGTGGAGTATGTCATGCGCTTCCGTGACAAGATGCAGACCTTGACGCAGTTGGTGCATGACAACATGACGCAGGCTCAGGCTGATCAGAAGCACTGGTACGACCAGAACGCCCGGGAGCGGACCTACCACGTGGGTCAAAAGGTGTGGGTGCTGGTTCCTGTACCAACGGATAAGCTTCAGGCAGCCTGGGAGGGCCCGTACGTCGTCCACCAACAGCTCAACCCGGTCACCTATGTGGTCACGCTTGACCACACTCGGGGTAGGCGAAAGGCCTTTCACGTCAACATGATGAAGGCTCATCACGAACGTGAACCTTTCGTCCTACCGGTCTGCAGCTTACCCGAAGACGGGGAGGAAGACACCCTCCTGGACATGCTGGCCCAAGCCAAGGCCCGTGGGTCCATTGAGGACGTGGAGGTAAGCGCCTCGCTAGATGAACCACAGCGGTTGCAGTTGCAAACCATGCTGGAACCCTTCCGGGTCGTGTTCTCCAACCGGCCTGGACGGACTGAGTTAGCCGTCCACGAGGTGGACACCGGGAATCACGCCCCACTACGGCGAACACCCTATCGAATCTCTGACCAGGTGCAGCAGATTATGCGCCAGGAGATCGATGAGATGTTACAGCTGGGGGTGATTCGACGGTCAAAGAGCGCGTGGGCCTCACCTGTAGTTCTCGTGCCAAAGAAGGACCGGACCACCCGGTTCTGCGTGGACTACAGGGGGCTCAACGCCATTACAGCCTCTGACGCGCACCCAATGCCGCGCATCGAGGAGCTGCTTGAGAAGTTAGCTGGCGCAGAATACCTGACAATAATGGATCTGAGTCGCGGATACTGGCAGATTCCCCTGAGCCCCGAGGCGCAGGAGAAGTCCGCCTTTATCACACCCTTTGGACTGTACGAGTCCACGGTCATGCCCTTCGGCATGAAGAATGCCCCTGCCACTTTCCAGCGGATGGTCAATCTCCTGCTTCAGGGACTGGAGAAGTACGCTGTGGCGTACTTAGATGACATTGCCATCTTCAGTCCCTCCTGGGATGAACACCTGCAGCATCTCGAGGAGGTGCTCAGGCGAATTCACCGAGCAGGACTGACCATCAAGCCGGGAAAGTGCCAGATGGGCATGAGGGAGGTTCACTACCTGGGGCACCGGGTAGGTGGAAACACCCTAAAGCCAGAGCCTGACAAAGTGGGCGTGATCGTGAACTGGCCCACTCCCAGGAACAAGAAACAGGTGATGTCCTTCCTGGGCACTGCAGGGTACTATAGGCGCTTCGTGCAGCACTATAGTAGCCTGGCAAAACCTTTGACGGACCTCACCAGGAAGAAGCTACCCCACATCGTCAACTGGACAGATGGCTGTGAGGGGGCCTTCCAGGCGTTGAAAACAGCACTGTGCAACGCCCCTGTGTTGAAAGCCGTCGACAGCAGTCGACCGTTCTTGGTACAGACTGACGCCAGTGAGTTTGGCCTTGGTGCTGTGCTCAGCCAGGTTGACTCGGAGGACCAAGAGCACCCCGTGTTGTACCTGAGCCGGAAACTTTTGCTGAGGGAAGTGGCCTACTCCACCATTGAGAAGGAGTGCCTGGCCATAGTCTGGGCCCTGCAGCGCTTGCAGCCCTACTTGTACGGTCGCACCTTCACTGTGGTGACCGACCACAACCCTCTGCGCTGGCTAAGCACCATGTGTGGAACCAATGGCAGGTTGCTACGCTGGAGCCTTGCCCTTCAGCAATTTGACTTCACCATTGAACACAAAGCGGGCAGGGAGCATGGGAATGCAGATGGACTGTCCCGCCAGGGTGAACCCACGGAGGTGCGCATGGAGGCATACCGAGAGGTCCTGCCGCCGTAGCGCACGCCAAAAGGGGGAGGTGTCACGATATGGTATGAAATATCATAAGTTTAGTGCTCTTGTCAGCCCAGGATGTGGGCTAGGAGGCCCCCCTTGTCTTTTGCTTCAGAGTTGAGCTTGCTTGCCAATGTAGATGGGGGAAGTGAGTTTTATTGACGAAAGGCATTTACGACCCCCAGTTCCTGTAGTAGTAAGTGCTCAGCTTTAACAGTTAGAGAAACTTCTAGAACCATGCGGTCCTTTGTTCGGTTATTGTGAGATATTAGACAAACTATTTAGGATAGTGGAATGATAAATACATATTCTTTATCTCCGTCGAAGCATCTACCCATCACTCTAAACACAGTCGCCTAACTCCATCGGGGGAAGAAGTAGGGATTGCTCTGTAAATAATAGGACATATTTGGTCTCCTTAGAAAGCTCATGTTAATACAAGCTCTATGCTGGGTGTGATATGACTCTGATATGTACTGGGACGGAGTTATAAGCATTAGACCAATTTGTATCCAAGTTACTCAGACTGAAAGGTAGGAGGATCTGGAAAAGCCAGCCCTTTCTGTGAGGTCACAGACTGTAGATTATAAAGTTGTGGCCAGATCTCCCGGCTCAGGCTTCTTCTTCTCTTTTCCTGTGAGCCCTGAGCAGCACATCCAATGAGCTGGGATGTCTGGCTGACTGCCATGCAATGATCTGAGAAATGTGAGTGTTATCGTTTCTTCCTTTAATCCTTTTATTTTCATAATTACCTTGTACATATTTGCAATTGTCTCATTTGTAACATCTTTGTAAAATATTTTTATAAACACTGCCTAAAAATCATTTATGGGGTATATTATTTAATACTAGTTCGTTCTTCCTGCCCTAAACCGTACCCTGTCTCTGAAGGGAATTACGCTACTGTTTTTGGGGGTTTGCTCCAGACCCCTTCAATTGGAGCTGGTGGCAGCGACCGTGTGCCGGCTTTTGGGGGTCCCTGTAGCGACTGCGGCTTGATAATTATTGTTCCTGCCTGAGTGGGAGTAGTTATCGCATCGCTGCAGTGTTCCCAATAGCCAGTACATAGCAGGCAGCGTTTCTGGCGACTAATTACCCCAGGTGCAGTACCTAATCTGACCTGAGAGTAAGGGGGGCGCCAGAGAGCTGCAAGTGTTAAGTGGAACTGTAAGCGGGATAGACACAAATCCCTGCAGTTCATGGTATATTGAAGAGCAGTGGGATACCTAGAATAAGCCCCTGCTGTAAACTAAGAGGTCAATAGCCTCGTGTGTGTTTTTTTCATCACATTGTGGCAGTGGAGGGATAACTAGGATAAGCCCCCTGCACATGTGACAGCCGGCTGCTGGTCTAAAGTCACCCCGATCCGTGACATATTGTGGGCAGCGGCTAAGGGATCTTGACAGTCACGGTGTGAATCGTGACAGGTGACATAATTGACGCCTCTCCATTATTAATCTGGCTTAATGTCACCTTACAATAGCAAGGTGGCATTAACCCTTCATTACCCCATATCCCACCGCTACAGGGAGTGGGAAGAGAGTGGCCAAGTGCCAGAATAGGCGCATCTTCCAGATGTGCTTTTTCTGGGGTGGCTGGGGGCAGACGTTTTTAGCCACGGGGGGGCCAATAACCACGGACCCTCTCCTGGCTATTAATATCTGCCCTCAGTCACTGGCTTTACCACTCTGGCGGAGAAAATTGCGAGGGAGCCCACGCCAATTTTTTCCGCCATTTAACCCTTTATTTTAGCAGCTACAGCGCTGAAATTTTGCACATACACACTACTAACATTAGTAGTGTGGAATATGCAAAAAAAAGGGGGATATGAGATGGTTTACTGTATGTAAACCATGTCTCATATCCTGTCGGGTTTGTGAAGGAGAGATGCATAGCCGGCAATTGAATTACCGGCTTTTCTATAGAACACCGCTGCGTATTTCTCGCAATGCACACGCATGGTCCGTGTGTAATCTGATTTTTTCTCGCACCCATAGACTTGCATTGGCGAGTCTCGGCCGAGATACGCTGACAATCGCAGCCTGCTGCGAGTTCCCTCGGATCCGAAATACGGTGGAGAAAATATCGGATGATGGGAGCTGCACCATAGGTTAACATTGGGCCGAGTGCTATGCGATTTTTTATCGCATAGCACTCGTCCGTATTACGGTCTAGTGTGACCCCGGCCTTAAAGACAGGTACGCAGGACGCATGCCGACATAGGCGGAGCTGAATGGAAGAGGTGCGGCAGTGGGTGGGGCTTAACGGTTGAACTACGCAGCCCTCCGCAGCTCTGCCCAACGCAAATGTGAAACCAGCCCAGCTGGGACAGCTTTTTTTTACCTTTTTGCATATATACAGTCATGGCCAAAAGTGTTGGCCTTAAAATTGTTCCAGAATTGTTCCAATGAAGTATTTCTCCTAGAAAAAAAAGCAAACTGGACCAGCCATATTGTATTGTAAGATCAATCTTCACCATGTGATTAACCACAAAAATATCTTCCTTACTAGGTGTAAGTTATTAAAAAATGGCATCTAAAATCTATCTAATATACAAGGGCTCATAAAATAGAAAATAGAGGGATATATTGTAGATTGGAGGGGTATAGTTTGGCCTAGGCTATTTTACACCCTTGGGTATAGTTTGGCCTAGGACAGTTTATCCCTCAGGGTACACTCTGGCCTGGGCCAAACTATACCCTGGTTTAATCTGGACAGGGGTTAAATTGCCTTGTTACACCGGTACCTCTGACTTGGGACGCTGGACTGGAGTCTCGTGAACCGATCTCCTCATCTCAAGTCCCAAATATCCCAAATCCGGGACAGTCCTGGATTTGGGTCTACTCTACGCTCTACAGTTCCAGGCATGTACTGAATGTCCCTCACTGCCACTGCCCCTCTGACATCTCCTTCTCCCAGACCCAAAATTAGTTTAAAACCCAGAAGGCCAAATAAATTTAGACTGTAGACCAGTATTCAACATTTTGATTTGTAAAATAGAAATATCTAGATCCTGCCCCCAATACCATTCAAAGAACATCCAAAACTATAAACAGACACCCACTTTTGGGTTGGGTTTACATAAGCTCAACCCCATTTCAGACTGGGACATGCCCACATTTGCTGCAGTGGTTTCTGAAATTCAGGACTGTTGATGGATATGGATCAGAGGAACCTTACATTGATGATGACCGAAAATAACCTACCCTACTGAGGCTCAACCAAGAGCCGGTTGCTTTAAGTTCTACTTCATGTATGTTTCTCATCTTCCTGTAACTTATATTACTGGGAAAATGGCAACCACATAGAGAATATGTTATGTTTGAGGTTGAGTTCACCCAAGCTGGTGTTGCTGACACATTGAGATATATTATTAGACTGAACCTTTACTGATCGTGACATGAAATCTATAGATCCGGTGAGTAAAACGCAAGGACTCGAAAACCAAACCAAGTTGAGCAGAAGTTAATATGGTTGCTACATCTATTTTCAATGGGTATTTATCTTTCACAAACACAAATTTATTGCTCCAATGTGTCAAAAATAAATAAATGAAGCAACTCTACAATTAGTCTTCATCACAAATATTATACCTTATTGTGTACACAGATTGTATGTGACTCCATGGTTACAGACTACAAACCAACCCAGTGTAGTCTGGACCTGCAGTCATAACCCATTACAACTGTAGCATACTTCGTACTGGCTAATTGATTGTAGGGTATAGAGAACGTAGAAGAAACTTATTCTTATTGCTGCCTCAACATTAGTGGCATTCATGGTGCCCCACAACAGTGCCTGCCAGATTGTCCCATAATTTCCCAAATTACCTCTAAAATTGGTAATCCCAAATCCCTCTTAATAGTGCAGGGTACAAAACCACTTTTATTCACTTGTCTCTACTTGAGGGGTCGGGCTTTGCTCCCTTCCTCTATGGCCGACGCCCTGTGTTGTGCTCCACATCAGGTTTGACAAGGAGCTCACTCATACAGGGAGGGCCATGTGTATGGATACACCTAAATAAAATGCGAATGGTTGGTGATATCAAGTTCCTGTTTGTGGCACATTAGTATATGGGAGGGGGAAAACTTTTCAAGATGGGTGGTGACCATGGCGACCATTTTGAAGTCGGCCATTTTGAATCCAACTTTATTTTTTCCAATTGGAAGAGGGTCATGTGGAACATCAAACTTATTGAGAATTTCACAAGAAAAACAATGGTGTGCTTGATTTTAACGTAACTTTATTCTTTCATGAGTTATTTACAAGTTTCTCTTTTTGGTTACAGCCATTGACATGTCGCGGAGCTTAACACGTGAGGAGCGGATAGAAATTGTGTTGACGTCTGGTGAACACAGTACCTGGGTCATTGCAGCAGATTTCAATGCAAGACACCCTACGCAAGAAAACTGTCACCATTCCCATGTTATTTAGGTGTATCTATATAAATGTTCCACCCAAAAAAGTTTGCCTCATCACTGAACATAATGTTCTGTGTAAACTGAGGGTCCTGTTCCAATTTTTGTTTTGCCCATTCTGCAAATTCAGCGCGCCGATCTGGCATCAGTCGAACATCCCTTCGGCAGATATTAGCTACTCACAAATGGCGCCCTTACAAAATCCAGCTGCTGCGGCATCTCAACGAGGATGACCCAGATCGGCGCGCTGAATTTGCAGAAAAATAAACCTAAAATATAAAGGAAATGTGTAACCTTTAACTTTTAGAGATCATTTCATCTTCAACTTGCTTAGCTGTTTACATGCCACGGTATTGCTTCTGTAGATATCAGCCATAAGCCTCTAAGGCACTGCCGATCACACAGCCGCCACAACAGTACCTATTACTTATATGTTCATGCCATATTGCCAGCCAAAAGTCCCCATAGCAGCGCCATCCGTTTGTCATCATACGTGCCTGCCAAACTGACCACACAACTGCTAGTCATATGGCCTCTCAATCGTCTCTGAGAGCTTCTGGATTTCTAGCTGTAATTCACCATGAGGCAAGGTTAGACATTCTCAGTAATCTTTGGGCATTACCATATCAGCTTTGGATGATTAATAATAATCATACTGTATATAAATGTTTCTATCCCCCATACATTACATTGATGATACGAAAATTTTCGGGACGACTCATCTTGTGCCAACTTTATAAAAGCCATTTACAGTTGAAAGTGAAGCCGTTGTCCAGCTGCTGCCGTAAAGGTCCGGGCCGGGCGGATTCACTTGTATTGATTGTAACTGTGTAAGAATGAGGGGTGCGGGAGCAGCTGACGGCACAGCTGGGAATTCAATGCGAAGAGATATATATATATATATATATATAACATATACTATCATTTGCATCAAAGACGACAGATGCTCTGGGATATGAAGAACAAGGACAAATCCTGAAGAGTTCAGCATCGGACCCCACTCCTGCTGTATACTGGTATTATTTGAACACTATATGACGACACTGCTACTTCGGCTCTGTATAGAACATTATTTTTGCAGTATACAGTTAGGTCCATATATATTTGGACAGAGACAACATTTTTCTAGTTTTGGTTATAGACAATACCACAATGAATTTTAAACAAAACAATTCAGATGCAGTTGAAGTTCAGACTTTCAGCTTTCATTTGAGGGTATCCACATTAAAATTGGATGAAGGGTTTAGGAGTTTCAGCTCCTTAACATGTGCCACCCTGTTTTTAAAAGGACCAAAAGTAATTGGACAGATTCAATAATTTTAAATAAAATGTTCATTTTTAGTACTTGGTTGAAAACCCTTGGCTGGCAATGACTGCCTGAAGTCTTGAACTCATGGACATCACCAGACGCTGTGTTTCCTCCTTTTTGATGCTCTACCAGGCCTTAACAGCGGTGGTTTTCAGTTGCTGTTTGTTTGTGGGCCTTTCTGTCTGAAGTTTAGTCTTTAACAAGTGAAATGCTGCTCAATTGGGTTGAGATCAGGTGACTGACTTGGCCATTCAAGAATATTCCACTTCTTTGATTTAATTAACTCCTGGGTTACTTTGGCTTCATGTTTTGGGTCATTGTCCATCTGTAGTATGAAACGACGACCAATCAGTGTTGCTGCATTTGGCTGGATCTGAGCACACAGTATGGCGGCTCTGAATACCTCAGAATTCATTCAGCTGCTTCTGTCCTGTGTCACATCATCAATAAACACTAGTGACCCAGTGCCACTGGCAGCCATGCATGCCCAAGCCATCACAGTGCCTCCGCCGTGTTTTACAGATGATGTGGTATGCTTTGGATCATGAGCTGTACCACGCCTTCGCCATACTTTTCTCTTTCCATCATTCTGGTAGAGGTTGATCTTGGTTTCATCTGTCCAAAGAATGTTCTTCCAGAACTGTGCTGGCTTTTTTAGATGTTTTATAGCAAAGTCCAGTCTAGCCTTTTTATTCTTGATGCTTATGAGTGGCTGCACCGTGCAGTGAACCCTCTGTATTTACTTTCATGCAGTCTTCTCTTTATGGTAGATTTGGATATTGATACGCCGACCTCCTGGAGAGTGTTGGTCACTTGGTTGGCGGTTGTGAATGGATTTCTCCTCACCATGGAGATTATTCTGCGATCATCCACCACTGTTGTCTTCCGTGGGTGCCCAGGTCTTTTTGCATTGATGAGTTCACCAGTGCTTTCTTTCTTCCTCAGGATGTACCAAACTGTAGATTTTGCCACTCCTAATATTGTAGCAATTTCTCGGCTTGTTTTTTTCTGTTTTCGTAGCTTAAGGATGGCTTGTTTCACCTGCATGGAGAGCTCCTTTGACTGCATGTTTACTTCACAGCAAAACCTTCCAAATGCAAGCACCACATCTCAAATCAACTCCAGGCCTTTTATCTGCTTAATTGAGAATGACATAACGAAGGGATTGCCCACACCTGTTCATGAAATAGCCTTGGAGTCAATTGTCCAATTACTTTTGGTCCCTTTAAAAACAGGGTCGCACATGTTAAGGAGCTGAAACTCCTAAACCCTTCATCCAATTTTATTGTGGATACCCTCAAATGAAAGCTGAAAGTCTGAACTTCAACTGCATCTGAATTGTTTTGTTTAAAATTCATTGTGGTAATGTCCATAACCAAAATTAGAAAAATGTTGTCTCTGTCCAAATATATATGGACCTAACTGTATATCAGTGGAGGCACTGTATAGCACTTTTATTTAGGTAAGTGTATGGCATGAGTTATACGGCCAATGTAGTACACTGTTTTATGGTGCCATACTTGTCTGGTGATTTCCACATTATGTAATAGTTCACAGTATGGAAGGAAGGGGGCGCTAAGAGAAAGCAATGCACAAGGCGGCATCCAATGTTAAGATGGTCCTGTTTTCCACCAAAGTATAGTTCATACAGAAAAAAATACATTTGCTTCTTAAATCCAGGAACTCTGCATTTCTGCAGGAGATTTGCAGTTTAAACTGCAGCAGGTAAGGCCTGAGAAAAAGACCCATGGCGGTTTGGGAACAGTACATCAAAAAAATGCCACAATGACATTTTGAGAAAGTATAGCTTGTTTTGTAAGCATTTTTAATGCAGGTTTTTGCCACAGAAAATGTGCATTCTTAACTCCAAAATCCATACCAAAATTACACTTGAACAAAGGGACCTGGATAATTGAGAATCTGTGTAGCTGTACTTAATTATTCCAAAACGGGATATCCAGTTCCCTCTGTGCTATTGATGGGTGTAAGTCCCAAGCATAATGTGGATAGATGATAACAAATTTTAAGGGATAATCCCCTTGACATTACCTCCCAATTCTGAAGAAAAAATCCGAGTAACAATGGACATCGGCGGATTGTATATGGCAGCTAGTACTTATGATTTTTAATGGGAATCAAATAAAGCTGAAATTTTAAAAACTTATGAATAGTAAAAGATGGGCATTTTTTTTAATTGTAGACATGAGAGAAGGCACCTTTTGTGTTGCACACATCAGACGGCAAAAAAAAAATATTACTAGCCCATGTTTTTAATTTCTTCCAGTTCTTTTTGTATTCCCACACAATATGATGTCCTCAGAGTCCACATAACACACAGTATAATGCCCCTGTAGACCCCCACACATAGTATGATACCCCCTTGGCACACAGTATGATGCCCCTACAGCCCCCCACACACAGTATGATTCACCCACAGCTCCCCACACACATTATGATTCATCCACAGCTCCCCACACACAGTATGATTCCCCCACACATGGTATGATTTCCCCACGGCACACAGTATGATGCCCTCACAGCCCTCCACACAGTATGATTCTCCCACTGCTCCCTACATGCAGTATGATTCCCCCACACATAGTATGATGTCCCCACGGCACACAGTATGATGCCCCCATAGCCCTCCACACACAGTATGATTCTCCCACTGCTCCCTACATGCAGTATGATTCCCCCACATATAGTATGATGTCCTCACGGCACACAGTATGATACCCCCACAGCACTCCACACACAGTATGATTCTCTAACAGCTCCCCACACACAGTATGAATTCCCCCACACATAGTATGATGTCCCCATGGCACACACTATGATGGCCCCACAGCCCTCCACACAGTATGATTCTCCCACTGCTCCCCACACACAGTATGAATTCCCCCACGCATAGTATGAATTCCCCACATTCCCCCACACGTAGCATGATTCTCCCACAGATCCCCACACACAGTATGAATTCCCCCACATATAGTATGATGTCCCCACGGCACACAGTATGATGCCCTCACAGTCCTCCATACACAGTATGATTCTCCCACAGCTACCCACACACAGTATGATTCCCCCACACATAGTATGAATTCCCCACATTCCCCCACATACAGTATAATGCTCCAGCATTGCTTCCACAAACAATATGATGCCCCAGCAGCCTCCCACACACAGTATGAAGCCCCCAGATTGCCCCCCCCCCATAAAAAGTATTATATCACCCACAGCCCACCTCTAAGGCCGAAGTCACACTAGACCGTAATACGGACGAGTGCTATGCGATAAAAATCACATAGCACTCGGACCAGTATTCTTCTATGGGGCAGCTCACATAACCGTTTTTTTCCTCAGCCGTTTTCAGTGTGCAAGTGAAATCGCAGCAGGCTGCAATTGTCACCGACACTCGGCCAAGTCTCTGCTCACTCGCACTCATATAAGCCTATGGGTACGAGTGAGACAACGCACATCACTCAGATATCATCCAAGTGATTTGCGTTATACGCTGACCCCGGCAATGGAGGAGATGGAGAAATTAATTTCTCTGCCTCCTCCGCAGCTGTACTCCGATCCGCTCTCTGCGAGGCTCAGAGCACAGACGCATGACACTCGGCTCCTGCTGACAGCAGTGCAGGAGCCGAGTGTCAATAGCATATTGCATCCGATGCTCTCGCATCGGATGCAATACGCTAGTGTGACCCCGGCCTTACTCTGTATGATGCCCCCTTCACCCCAGTTTAGTTTCCCTCCACTCCATGGGCTTATTCCTATGACACACAGAGCAGATCTCTACGCTGTAGTGTGCCTATTCCAGGCACAGCAGGCGCAATGCAGTGCTATAGTGAGGTGTTCAACTGATGGCACCACATTCCACCATTATATCCAACTGAGTAGTATTACTCAACTGTATCTGCATCTTAAAGATGCAGATATATTTGCAAAAGGGACAAGCACCCGACTTCCAAGGAAAGCGGGAAAGCCCCCTCGGAATATTTCCCCTTTATCTAGGATAGTAGGGAGACATGTTCTTAACTTTGCATTTGGGGATTGTCTTTGCTGCATGGGAAGGTTAAGGCTGTGGTCCTCTGGCCCTCAGGTAATAGTGGCAGTATTGTGTGGAAGCCAAAATTCAGCCACCAGAAAGGGTCAGAAATGAGTGAGACAGAACCAGAAGATTAAGTAGAGCTAGACAACAGAACCAGAAGATGAAGTAGATCCAGACAACAGAACCAGAAGATGGAATAAAGCCAGAGAACAGTACCAGAAGATGGAGTAGATCCAGACAACAGAACCAGAAGAAGTAGAGCCAGAGAACAGAACAAGGAGATGGAGTAGAGCCAATCAACAGAACCAGAAGATGAAGTACAGCCAGAGAACAGAACCAGAAGATGGAGTAGAGTCAGACAACAGAACCAGAAGATTGAGTAGAGCCAGACAACAAAACCAGACAATGGAGGAGAGCCAGACAACAGAACCAGAAGCTGAAGTAGAACCAGACAACAGTACCAGAAGATGGAGTAGAGCCAGACAACAGAACCAGACGATGGAGTAGAGCCAGACAACAGAATCAGAAGATGGAGTAGGGCCAGACTACAGAACCAGACAATGGAGTAGAGCCATACAACAGAACCAGAAGATGGAGTAGAGCCAGACAACAGAACCAGACAATGGAGTAGAGCCATGCAAAAGAACCAGAAGATGGGAGTAGAGCCAGACAAAAGAACCAGAAGATGGGAGTAGAGCCAGACAACAGAACCAAAAGATGAAGTACGGCCAGACAACAGAACCAGAAGATGGAGTAGAGCCAGACAAAAGAACCAGAAGATGGGAGTAGAGCCAGACAACAGAACCAGAAGATGAAGTACGGCCAGACAACAGAACCAGAAGATGGAGTAGATCCAGACAACAGAACCAGAAGATGGAGTAGAGCCAGACAAAAGAACCAGAAGATGGGAGTAGAGCCAGACAACAGAACCAGAAGATGAAGTACGGCCAGACAACAGAACCAGAAGATGGAGTAGAGCCAGGCCCAGACAACAGAACCAGAAGATGGAGTAGAGCCAGACAACAGAACCAGAAGATGGAGTAGATCCAAACAACAGAACCAGAAGATGGAGTAGAGCCAGGCCCAGACAACAGAACCAGAAGATGGAGTAGAGCCACACAACAATGAATGAATATAATACCAAAACCAGGCAACATACTAGATACTGAGGGGAAAAGAATAGCGCTAAATAGTGCCAAGCAGCCCCTCACCAAAACAAACCAACTCCATAAGAGCCATAGGAATAGGAGAAAACTCGGAGTGTGTAGGTAATAAATACTTTATTAGTGCACACATAATTTACATAATAGCTAGTCCATACAAAAATTTTAACAAAATACAATAAAACACCAGGATGGTAAAACAAGTAGGTGGGAGTCAACCAGTGTGCACCGTCTATGGGGCCAGCATGCATACCATTATTGGAAGAGACCTACTGCTATAGTTGCATATAAGGCTATAAGCCAAACTGGCATAAAGTGACAAGTAATACAGGCTGCTCTTACCGCTGCTAGGCACCAAGGCGGCGCACACCGGGTCGGATCCTCCGGCACAATCCCCGAGAAATATTAGTAAAGAAAATTTAAAAACAGGATAAAATAACACTAGTAGGATCCCAAATGGACACCCACCCACGGGGGAAGATGGTATGGAGGGCGAGAGATAATAAAGACGAAAAAGAGGCATAACTTAATACACAATGGTACATATATGTGTAAAATACTACAATGTATCAAATATTTGATGCCCCCAGGATGCCAAAAAAGACTCACAGAAAAGAGGAAAAACTTAGGGACTCATTCAGTCCTTTAGGTGTCATTGTGTCCACTCGGACAATCCAGCCGGCCTCACGCTGGGCAAGAACCTTTTTATAATTGCCCCCTCTTAGTCCAAGGTGGATGCTCTCGATACCCCTGACCTGAAGAGTCCTCGCGTCACAATCATGAAATAGCTTGAAATGGCGAGGAATAGTCTTCAGGTCAGAGGTATCATCTACAGTTCTAGCCGCCTCTATGTCTCTGACGTGTTCACGGACACGTATCCGCAATTCCCTAGATGTTAATCCAATATAGATTAAAGAGCATTCACACATGGCGTAGTTCACAACGTTGGATGTACCACACGTAATACGCTGCCTGATGGAGAACTCCTTTCTCCCGTCAGAAGATTTGAAGGTTGTAGCCCGTACAATATTATCACACGCCATACAGTGGCCGCATTGAAAGGAGCCCAACATCGGGCCCCTGGTGCTGAAGGGGTTAGTAATAGGTGCGACATAATGGCTGCGGACAAGCAGATTACTCAAATTTGGAGATCTCTTTGCGGTCATTAATGGGAAATCACCCAATGCCTGAGCATTATAAAAAGGTTCTTGCCCAGCGTGAGGCCGGCTGGATTGTCCGAGTGGACACAATGACACCTAAAGGACTGAATGAGTCCCTAAGTTTTTCCTCTTTTCTGTGAGTCTTTTTTGGCATCCTGGGGGCATCAAATATTTGATACATTGTAGTATTTTACACACATATGTACCATTGTGTATTAAGTTATGCCTCTTTTTCGTCTTTATTATCTCTCGCCCTCCATACCATCTTCCCCCGTGGGTGGGTGTCCATTTGGGATCCTACTAGTGTTATTTTATCCTGTTTTTAAATTTTCTTTACTAATATTTCTCGGGGATTGTGCCGGAGGATCCGACCCGGTGTGCGCCGCCTTGGTGCCTAGCAGCGGTAAGAGCAGCCTGTATTACTTGTCACTTTATGCCAGTTTGGCTTATAGCCTTATATGCAACTATAGCAGTAGGTCTCTTCCAATAATGGTATGCATGCTGGCCCCATAGACGGTGCACACTGGTTGACTCCCACCTACTTGTTTTACCATCCTGGTGTTTTATTGTATTTTGTTAAAATTTTTGTATGGACTAGCTATTATGTAAATTATGTGTGCACTAATAAAGTATTTATTACCTACACACTCCGAGTTTTCTCCTATTCCTATAACAATGAATGAATGTTCTTCTATTAAACATGTTATGAATTATGCTATATGAATCATCTCTCTTTCTCATACCTTTCTCACACATATCTCTTTTCTCTATCTATCATATCTCTCTATATCTCATAGAGCTTTCTTTCGCCTCATACATCTCTCTCATATTTCTATCTTGTACCTCTCTGTCTTTAACTCAAACCTACTGTATATCTCTCAGTTATCTTTCTCTCTTAACTCTCTCTCATACCTATCTTTCTCTCTCTTGTGCCTCGGATATCTCTCTCTTTCTCATATTATATCTCTGTAATACCTCTGTCTTTAACTCATACCTCTCTTTTATTTCGCTCTCATACTGAACAATCTTTCTCTCATACCTATCTCTTCCTCTTTTTTCTCTTCTCTTATACTCCCCTTTTTTCTCTATTTTTCTCGCTCTCATACCTTTCTTTTTCTCATACCTTTCTTTTTCTCATACCCATCTCTTTTTAATTTTTCTCTCTCTATTATCTTTCTCTTTCTGATACCTCTCTCTTTCTCTCTCTTTATCTCATACCCATCTCTCTCCAAGTTATAGCTCTCTTATACCTCTCTCTCTCTACCTAACTCTCTATCTTGTGCTCTCTCATATCTCTCTCTTGGGACCCTTTAAACAAAAATGAAAATTTTGTTTTAAAAAAATTCTCAAAATTGTGCTAAACATTTACTGAAGCCCACCGGTCTTTGTATTTCTTCCCCTGACAAGACAGACATGTGACTGCTGCAGCCAATCACTGTGACCAACATAACACTGTTACAGCTATTGATTGACTGCAGTGGTCACATGGCCAACCAGTCAGGACAGGAAGTAATGAGACCAGCAGAAAGAGTTGGAATAGGAAGGATCAGTTTGACTATGTAGATACTACGTTCTTTTTTTTTCAAGAGGAAACTCTCCAAAATCCTCCACAAAAACTGCCTCAAAAACTCTTGGAAAGCGCTTTCAATACATTTTACTGGTAAATCCACTTTGGTGTTCATATGAGAAGTTTTTGTAGTTTTTGTTTTGCCTGAAGAAGTGGTAAACCAAACCTGGTGTAAAAAAAAAAAGAAGACGCATGTCACTTCTTTTAAAGCAGACCTTGAAGGAAACCTCTCCAAAATAGGCACTGTCAAATCAAAATGTCAAAACTCTTCAGGAAAATAAAACTGCTTGAAAACCTCACCAAAGAAAACGAGCTTCCGTAAGTGGTTTCTGCTTGAAAACTCCT
The DNA here is from genome assembly GCF_051348905.1 of Ranitomeya variabilis. NCBI lineage: Eukaryota > Metazoa > Chordata > Amphibia > Anura > Dendrobatidae > Ranitomeya > Ranitomeya variabilis. The sequence goes on from NC_135236.1 coordinate 55,326,466, forward strand.
GTTTTTTTAACTCCTGAATAAAACAAAATGTGAACATAACCTTTCCGCACTCTAAATATTATATTATTATTATTATTATTATTATTATTATTATTATTTAAGATGCCAGACAACCCCTTAAGTAAAATCTTTGAAAGGTGTAGGCCAAGGCTAAGTGTCCTCAAATGATCACAAACTGTGCTGAAGATATAAGGAACATCTAATACTGGAAATCCATTTAGTGGATGATGAAGTGCCTTCTTCTCAGACTTCGGCAGTAAAACCTCAAATACATATTTATTACCATCTCTTTATCCATCACTTTGTTCCCTTAATCCCGTCATTGTCCCTCCTCGTCAAGGCGCCCCTGATCCTCATATATACAGTCAGCTGCCTTGGATCATCAGCTTCGACATTCCTCCTCTCAAAGATTATTTTACACTTATAACATAAAGAGCAGATGAAAGGGTCGCACCCGCCAGAGAGACAGGCTTCCCTAAATCATAATCCACCCTAAAAGTGAGAATGTCTACATGACACGAGGTCAGCGTCTTTTATTCTACTCACGTGTGGCAAGTTACATACAGTCATGGATGCTCTTCTGTCGTACCCTATAGACAAAAATGGGGAGAGCAATGTGAGAATCCTCAAAACTTTTTTCTATTTAGAATACAAAATGATCAGGACGGAGTTTGAATTCTTTCCCCCAACATCATCTGATGGGGAAGAGTCACATTAGATAGTCGGACAGCCTCGACAAAATCGTTGGGTTTTGCCAACTTTCAAGTAATGTTTATGGTAGCAGTAACCAGTTAGATTCCGCTGAATGAGTTCAATGACCCAGATCAGAATTATCTCTGATCCCAGTCTTTGAAGCAAGAAGTGAGTTGTATTTATAGTAATGTAGGGGAAGGAAGATGATTTTTCTTGGACTTAAACATGAACAGCCTAAAGGTTAGAGAGTTGGAATCGAATCTCCTTGGCTACACTTCAGAATTGGTGGCATAGTGGTCAATTAAAAACGATGATGGCCTATCATAAAAATAATCCATCTATGTTTTAATTTCGGAAATCCAATTTTGAAGTTGTCATCACATTTATGACCAGCTAGCTGTAGTGTAAAGTCTAGAGGGCTAGGACCATTCTTAGTCTATGAACCCACGTACAAGGAAACAAAAGTGACTATGTCCTAATAATGAACTTATCAGTCTGGAATTTACATGTTAACTGTGGTACTCTGAGGACATCCATGCTCCATCTATGTAGAGGATAGATAAGCTGCATGAAATGTTGACCTGGGAAGACATTGAGAAAAGGCCCCGTAACATCTTGTATAATGTGACAAGTAGACAGAATGCTTTTCCAATATATTCTGCTTTATACTTTAGATTTTTTTTATGAAACTGATTTTAAAACAAGTTATCGAGTCTTAAAATATTTCATTTTAGCTTTGACTAAGAGATTACGCTTCGAAAATGGGGGTCCTTGTTTTAAAAAGTTTTAAGGTGCTGATAACTTAATTTACTTCAGTGTGCTAGCACTCCCGCAGGTCAAACAAAGTATTACAGTCCTTAGTCCTCCCTGTGCAAGTCTGTTACGCTGGTTGAACTGAGTGAGTCAAAATATCTGTTCTGAGGGAAATATGATATAATTTGCCGTTTTTCAGAATACATTGTCTAACCCTTTGATAAGTGGCATTGAACACGGCTGGAACTTACACTTAACTCCACAGACGTTTATATAAACATCTATAGAAGTAGGGCATGTTTAGTTATATGAGGTTGGTAGCTTCAGCCTAAAAAGGAAATTTTACTTTGCTCCACAATCCATGAAGTTCAGCATTTTTTGTTAAGTCTATGTAAATGGTACCAAGTCTATGCCAAACCTATTATGTCATAAGGCTGAAGATTTATTTTCCAGGCACTTTCTCAGATTACAACCAGCTTGTTCTTTGGTTCTCCACTCTCCTCCCCTCTGTTCATATCCCTGTTAATCATTTTGAGCACTCTATCGCTGTCTAACAAACTTTCTGCTTCATATTTAAAGTGAGACAATGTGCAGAGGGCCTACAATATGCTCAATGGTGTGCAGGCAAAGCATGTTCTGATGATGGCTTTGATGAGGAAGGACAATACCTAGATGTCATTGAAAAGGAAGGACAGCTTCTAGATAATTGATGATATTGTTGAAGAGAAAAGACATGCCAAAGCACTACCTAGATATCGATGACATCATTGAAGTTGAAGGTCCTGAGGAGGCAGAACTTAGATATTGATGAAATAATTGAAGAGGAAGGACTTGGTGAGACAGTACCTAGATATTGATTATGTCATTTAAGAGGAAGACCTTGTAAGGCAGTACCTAGATATTGATGATGTCATACAAAAAGAAAGACCTGATGATGTTGTTGATAAAGAGAAAGGACTTGGTAGGGCAGTATCTAGATCTTGATTATGTAATTGAAGACAAATTACCTGGTGGGGCTGTGCCTAGAAATTGATGATGTCCTGACAGGACAATATCTAGATATTGAAGAAGAAAGATTTGGGAGGACAGCTCCTAGCTAAATTGATGATGCCTTTAAACAGGAAGGGCCAGGGAGAGCAGTAACTATATATTAATGCCTTCGTTGAAGAGGAAAGACATGGCAGGACAGTACCAAGGTATTCATGAAGTCATTAAAAAGGAAGGACTTGTGAGGGAAGTACCTAGACATTAATGATGTCCTGGCAGGACAATATCTAGATATTGAAGAAGGATTTGGGAGGATAGCACCTAGCTATAGATAATATCATAGAAGAGGAAGGACCAGGGAGGGCAGTACTTAAATACTGATGATGTCATGAGAGAGGAGGACCTGGCAGGGCAGTACCTAGATAGTGAAGAGGAAAGATCTGGTGGTTCAAAACCTAGCTAGTGAAGGGGAAAGATCTGGTGGGGCAGCACCTAGATAGTGGAGAGGAAAGATCTGGTGGTTCAGCACCTAGATGATGAAGTGACCGAGGGTAAGGTCGCCCATGTATATCCATGATCTGGCCCAGCAAAACTTCCACACTCAGATTCCATCTTAACAAATGTATCTTTACTGTTATACATTTTCCTTAACACAGCGGAACACAATAATAGACAATACAAAATATGCCTATTCACAGAAATAACGTGTAATAACAAACTGTCCCTCACTGTCCCTATCCACACGTTACCAGTTCCTTTGCTCCAGGAGGTTATCTTCCCACGTCGCAGGCCTGTCTGTCACTGCAGGGGGACGCTCCAGCCGAAGAGAAAACAACAGGGATTAAACAAAACTCTGTCTCTCAGGTCCAGACTGTAATCCTTGGGGTTCAGCAGGTAAGGGTGGAATGTTCGGCCTCTCAACAGGGGACCCGCTTACAGTTCATGGGCTCCAGGATCTGTGAAGATGTCACCGCTGAGTGCTCCGCAGTGTGGGAGCTGGGAACAATCTGGATGTCGGCTTCCAAGAGAGAGAGGTCATCCAGGCAATCTTCTATATCGCATCTACAGGAGGACGCCAGCACAGACAGACCTCTCTCTGCACAGAAAAGTTTCCCGGGCTCTCTTTTTCCCTCCCCTTCCTGTTCACATGACACAACAGGGGGAAGTGTAGCCAATACAGTTTGTTTCTCTGTAATCACATTCGGCATAGGTATAACTTCTGGCCACACGGGGGCAGTGTCTGTCACAGATTCTATGTCAATGATAATAGAACAGTCACAGCCGGCCAGCTCACTACACGCCCCACTTAAAGGTTGGCAGTCCCTGTCAACGACTGACTCCAGGGTGGCGATGGCTGTGGAGGTTGTAGGACCCAGTTGTGAAGAGGGCCACACATATTGGTCTCTGTAGGACTGTCCCGGGGGCACTCCTGCGGTGGTCCTCGCCGTCCGCCTAACGGGTGCTAGTCTCTCTCCCCGATCGGTCACCCCACTCTCTACCCCAGTCGGTAAGTCAGTCAGGCGAGCAGGGGTAGGGATGTCTCCCACCTCTACATCCCCGGTATCAGTGTCTCCCACAGTATTAGTGATATCCATCTCTCTAGGTATCACAGGAGGGGAGTCAGGCTGAGAACGACAGAGGCGCAACATGTTACGGTGCAGGGTGCGGAGGCTGCCGCTGTCTTCGCCTTGTACTTGGTAGACGGGGCCACCAGAGTACGGGTGTCCAATTATTCGATAGACTTCGGTCTCCCACTTGGGCCGGAGTTTTCCTTGCGGTTTCTTTATACGAACTAGGACTAGTTGACCCACATTCAGTAGGTCTTCTTGTACTGGAAGTGGATCAGCGTGAACCTGGTCCTGGATCTGCTGTTCCACCAGCCGGTAGACAGTCTCCATCCTTTGACGGTGTGCTTGTAGCCAGGAAGGATAGGTACCACAGGTGTCTTCATCAGAGTTAGACAGGTGTAGCTCATGGATGCCTTTGCCTGGGCGGCCAAAAAGGAGGGTGTAAGGCGTGTATCCGGTGACAGAATGGACTTGATTGTTATAGGCCCACAGCAGTTCTGGGAGGAATCGAGGCCAGTCGGGTTTTTTGTCTTCTGCTAAGGTTCGGATCAGTTGTAAGAGGGTCCGGTTGAAACGTTCACACGCGCCATTCCCTTGTGGATGATACGGGGTGGTCCTGGACTTCTTGATTCCATACATCTGCTGAAGTTCTTCAATGACTCGCCCTTCGAAACACGCCCCCTGATCAGAGTGCAGCCGCTCCGGACACCCGTAGACCCGAACGAAGTGTTGACAGATGGCCTGTGCAGCTGATTCGGCAGTCTGATCTTTGGTAGCAACAGCGACGGCGAATTTCGTGAAGTGGTCCACCATCACCAGACAGTACTGGTAGCCACTATTCGCCGTTCTGATCAACAGATAGTCCACCATCAACAATTCGAGGGGCCTGGATGTGCTAATAGTCTGGACGGGTGCACGCTGCTCAGTAGACTTGTGGAGTTCACATGTACGACATCTTAGGCAGACGTTTTCAACCAGCTTACGGAGTCCTGGGCAAAAAATGAATTGCTGGGTCCACCGGAGGGTCTTGTCTATGCCGAAGTGGCCGTTCCTTCTGTGGGCTTCAGCCACCATCTCATGGGCTAGCTGCACCGGGACGACAATCTGCAAACATTCTTCCAGCATATGGGATAAAAGGGCCCTGCGATACAAGACTCCATCCTTCACGATCAGCCGATCCCATTGGGCAAGTAGGGCAGAGGCCCTGGTTGATAGTCGGGCTCTTACTTCGGAGGGTGGTTTCTCTTGTGTCTTCACGTACTGTTTCAGTAAGACGAGTTCAGGGTCTCGATCTTGAAGCTTGGCCCATTCTTGTTGGGACAGGGGGGACCCCACTACGGCTTCGGTCCCGCCTACAGCATACTGGCGGCTATCTTCTATTTGTTTAGCTAGCCAGGCAAAGTCGGGCAGTTCATCTTCCTCCAACTCTTCATCCCGGTCCCCCACTGGCGGGGATGATGTCACTCTGGAAAGGCCGTCAGCATTCTGATTCTCCGTCCCCGCTCTGTATTTAATTTTGTATTGGAATCTAGAGAGCCTTGCCATCCAGCGCTGTTCCATTGCCCCTAGTTTGGCATTTTCTAGATGGGCAAGAGGATTGTTGTCTGTCACGACCAGCACCTCCGCCCCTGTCAGGAAGCCAGCAAATTTCTCTGTCATAGCCCAGGTCAGGGCCAGGAGTTCCAGGCGGAAAGAGCTGTAGTTGACGGGGTTCTTTTCGGTGTCACGGAGGGATCTACTGGCATAGGCTATTACGCGTTCCTTGTTATCTTGGACTTGGGAGACGACCGCCCCGAGACCTTGAAGGCTGGCGTTGGTGTATAACTGGAACGGCAAGGTGTAGTCTGCATATGCCAGAATAGGGGGTGATGTCAGAGCAGCTTGAAGCGCCCGGAAGGATTTTTCTTGGTCGGGCCCCCAGCTGATGCGTCGTCCTCTGGGACTGTTCGCGGTCCCTCGGAGGGTCTCATGTAGTGGTTCCGCAAGCCGGGCAAAGTCCTTGACAAATCGGCGGTAATAGCCTGCTAGCCCCAGGAAAGCCTGGACTTCTTTGATGGTCGTTGGTTGTGGCCACTCTCGGACAGCTGCTATCTTCTCTGGAGAGGGTTGGACACCTTCGGCCGAGATCCGGTGTCCCAGGTAATCGATCTCCTGCTGGAATAGACGGCACTTGCTGGGCTTCAACTTCAAGCCGTGTCTCCTCAAGCGCTGGAACACTTTGCCAAGCTTGTGAAGATGATCCTCAAAGGTGGCGGAGTATACCACGATGTCATCAAGGTATATCAGCGTGAATTCGAAGTTGAAATCTCCCAGACAGCATTCCATCAGTCTCTGAAAGGTCCCTGGTGCGTTACTCAAGCCGAATGGCATCCGGTCAAACTCGTACAGGCCCATGGGAAGGATGAAGGCGGTCTTTTCTCTGTCCTCACTCATGGGGACCTGCCAATATCCACTGGCCAAGTCTAGAGACGAAAAATATTTGGCCTTTTTCAGGGCGGTCAGTGACTCTTCGATCCGGGGGAGTGGATAGGAGTCCCGGATCGTGCAAGCGTTCAGCCGACGGTAGTCTACGCAAAATCTCAGGGATCCATCTTTCTTTTTGACTATCACCACGGGTGCAGCCCATGGGCTCTGGCTCTCCCGCACCACTCTGGCATGTAGCATAGATTCTAAGAGGCTTTTCACCTCCTGGTATTGTTGAGGTGGTATTTGTCGGTACCTCTCGCGAATAGGGGCAGTATCGCCCGTGGGAATCTCGTGTTGGATACTGGTGGTGTACCCGAAGTCGGTGTGATGCTTTGCAAAGGAGTCTTGGTGTTCTCGCAGTAGTTTCTCCACTTGAGACACTTCCTGTTTGGTGTACTGGGACGGGTCCAGTTGCAATTTTTCCAGTAGTTTTCGCCCAATGTCTTCATCATCTGCTTGAGCATTTATGGCTGAGACAGTTACCGTCCAGCCATCTTCTGTAGACGGGGTGAACTGTAAGGGTCCCATGGGGTTCACTTCTGTGGGTAGAGCACATACTCTGGCAAGTTGCGTGCCAGCTTCAAGGGCTACACCTACGTCTGCGGTGTTGTTCAGCCTGACAGGGACTCTTCCGTTCCTCACGACGGCTAGGGTGCGGGCGACTAGTGGGTTTAGCTTACACCCACTTGGAGCTCTCGGCTCGATTAACACTTCAACTCCTTCAAGCTGTCGGTTGGTGTTAAGAGGCAGGGAAATGACTGTCTCTTTTTCAGCGGGCAAAGTAATCCGGGTACAGCGGGGCACTTTAATGGCTGCTAGGTGTAGTTGTTCCTTTGCCATCTGTTGAAGTCCAACGGTCCGGATTACGCGCTGGAACGCCAGACAAGTCGGTTTATGTTTGGTAACTTTCTGCCAGTACTTGGGCCCTTTTTTTGTCAACAGCATAAGATCCAGGTCTTTCAAGATATTCATTCCGATTATTACTGGGGTCTCGGAGCCGAAGCCTTCCTTGACAATGACGATTCCTCGTTTCCCTAGGTCTTGTCCGCAGGCCTTCGTATCCATCCAGGCGACTCCGGTTACTGGAATGGGTAGGTTATTAGCCGCAATTATCTTAATGGTGGTATCTGGATCACAAGCAGTTCTTGGTTTGAGGTACTTTTCATAAAACTGTTCAGAGATCATGGTCACTTGCGACCCAGTGTCCATCAATCCTTGCACTGCAACTCCCTCCAGAATAACTTCAAGTGTAGGACTACTCGAGGCGAGAGTACTCCGTTGCTGGCTCTGTTTTTCTACACCCCATTCTCTGCCCCCCCCTGCTGCTCGAACCTCAGCTGCAGGGGTGTCTAGTTTAACGGCGGCCATTGTGGTGAGACCTGGCGTGGCAGCTCTGCTCGTGGATGTAGCTGATATTCTGTTCGTCGTGGTAACTGATGGGTTGTTCGTTGAGGACAACGATTCGCCCTATGACGAAGGTCACCACATGACCAACACAGTCCCGCGGGACGGCTAGGTTGCATCCGCTGGTCTCTCTGTCGTTCTAGTGTTAACTGTGACACCTGTTGCTGTAAATCTGCTACCATCTGTTTCAGCTCCTTGGTGTCACTGTTGGGCTGTTTAATGTCTAATATGGATCTGCACACAGCGCTTTGAGTCCCCACATCCATGACGGGTCCCCTAGAACGTTCTATGGCTTCTTGCTTGACTTCAGCAAAGGTGAGAGTCGGCGTCATCCGAATCAAGTCCTGTAGCGTACGGTTAAGATATTGGTCTCTGAGCCCTATAATGAATTGGTCTCTCAGTACCAGGTCACGAGGAGCTATATTAGCCAGTTGTTCCCCTTTTGCACAGACTTGTTCAAGGAGTACCTGAAGGGCATTTGCATATTGGGGAATGTCCTCCCATTCAAGCTGTGTCCGTCTAAAGAACAGGTATCGCAGTGTTCCCTGGTACGTAGTAGGCCCATAGGTCTTTTCCAGCACCCGCACCAAATCCTCCAACGCATGCTGCCCCCTGACCGTCTCCAGTCTGACTGTCGTCCATGCCTCCCCCTCTAGCGTCAGTACCGCCATTTCTGCCAAGGTCTTAGGGTCAATATTATACATTTCTCCCAGTATCCGCACTTGTTCCGCCCACTCTGGTACGGGGTAGTTTCGCCCGCCAAACTTCCTGACCTGGTTTACAATGGACACCGGCGGCGGTTTCTGACTGTACACTGGGCCTGGGTGGGAATCTTGCTGGGCACAGATCCTGCCGACTACGCCAGATGAAGTGACCGAGGGTAAGGTCGCCCATGTATATCCATGATCTGGCCCAGCAAAACTTCCACACTCAGATTCCATCTTAACAAATGTATCTTTATTGTTATACATTTTCCTTAACACAGCGGAACACAATAATAGACAATACAAAATATGCCTATTCACAGAAATAACGTGTAATAACAAACTGTCCCTATCCAGACGTTACCAGTTCCTTTGCTCCAGGAGGTTATCTTCCCACGTCGCAGGCCTGTCTGTCACTGCAGGGGGACGCTCCAGCCGAAGAGAAAACAACAGGGATTAAACAAAACTCTGTCTCTCAGGTCCAGACTGTAATCCTTGGGGTTCAGCAGGTAAGGGTGGAATGTTCGGCCTCTCAACAGAGGACCCGCTTACAGTTCATGGGCTCCAGGATCTGTGAAGATGTCACCGCTGAGTGCTCCGCAGTGTGGGAGCTGGGAACAATCTGGATGTCGGCTTCCAAGAGAGAGAGGTCATCCAGGCTATCTTCTATATCGCATCTACAGGAGGACGCCAGCACACACAGACCTCTCTCTGCACAGAAAAGTTTCCCGGGCTCTCTTTTTCCCTCCCCTTCCTGGTCACATGACACAACAGGGGGAAGTGTAGCCAATACAGTTTTTTTCTCTGTAATCACATTCGGAATAGGTATAACTTCTGGCCACACGGGGGCAGTGTCTGTCACAGATTCTATGTCAATGATAATAGAACAGTCACAGCCGGCCAGCTCACTACAATAGTGAAGGGGAAAGATCTGGTGGGGCAATACCTATATATTGATGATATCATTGAAGAGGAAGGACAGAATCTCGATATTGATGATGTCATAGAATTTACACTTTTACTTGCACCCTGATTTTTCGTTCTAATTATCAGGGGGGCAGTTTCAAAGTAATGGCTTGATAAATGGATTATTTTCCTATACACAGACTGAAGTTGTTAGTTAAGTGCATTCATTTTTGCTACTTTCACAGCTTTTGACATTCAGGTGGCCGGGGCTGTGTCTGACAATAAGTGATGTCACTGCACCTATTTGATGACATCATTAATCCTTGCCCAAGGGTCCAGAACTGTCAATCAGCCTCTGCACTCCTGATTATGTCATTACTTCTGTCATTATCTGCTGTGGATTTGTCCTTCCTGTTGTTCTGTGCGCTGAGCCCTTTGAAGTGACAGCACAGAGCCAAGCAGGTCTGGGAAAACATTGTGAGCTTTATTCACAGGCCAAATGATAACCTGTCGTGTGCTGGATGATTATAGTCCTAGTCCAGATGCCCCCACACAGGGCCCTGCCAGATAAGATAACATCTTGGACCACCATCACTGCAGCTTTCTCTGTTTTGTAAAATAATATATGATCCATGACACACTTGATATGTAATGATGGCAAGTCCCAGTGGTGAAAACCCACCATAATGCACCACAACTGATACACCCCCAGCATTAGGTGACAGGTAATATGGCAGCCATTACAGATTGTATAAGTCTAGACACAAAGCTTTTCCAAGTTCCTGAATAATATTCTGGACCCTGGATGATAAGGCAGCTATAATGCTATAATTGTTATACAAGTTCAAGTTAATACTATTATATGTACTACCACTCTATGAGCCCCTTGAAAGCCCACACAATACATCAATTCTGTTCCAAATAAAACTATCACATACCACTAGATAATACTACCGTATACAGTGCCACTAAATAATACAGCCATAAACTGCTCTATAACACTAGGGGATTTTAGTTTGTTCAAGGTAGTTCTCATCTTATTCCATATACAATAACACAGAGCTCTTCACATATCTAAAGGCCTCCATACACATAAGCCTACAGTCTAATATGTATGAGGGCATTGCCACTCTTCCCCAACAGATAGTTTCAATGGCGAGAAAAATTTGTGACATTGGATTTCTGACTGATGATTCCTTTTGATATAAGTAGCTGCTACAGGAGGCTGGAGGACACAGAGGAATCTGGAGATCGCAGAGGAGTCAGGAAGAGGCAGAGTGTGGTGGTCACAGAAGAGTCTGGTAGACACAGAAGACTCTGGACGCAGAGGAGTCTGGAGGACGCAGAAGAGTCTGGAGGGTGCAGAAGAGTCTGGAGGGCGCAGAAGAGTCTGGAAGGCGCAGAAGAGTCTGGAGGGCGCAGAAGAGTCTGGAGGGCACAGAAGAGTCTGGAGGGCGCAGAAGAGTCTGGAGGGCGCAGAAGAGTCTGGAGGGCGCAGAAGAGTCTGGAGGGCCCAGAAGAGTCTGGAGCACGCAGAAGAGTCTGGAGGTCTCAGAAAAGTCTAGAGGGCACAGAAGAGTCTGGAGGGCACAGAAGAGTCTGGAGGGCGCAGAAGAATGTGAAGGGCGCAGAAGGATCCTGAGTGCACAGAACAGTCTGGAGCGCGCCGAAGAGTCTGGAGGGCGCAGAAGAGTCTGGAGCGCCCAGAAGAGTCTGGAGGGCGCAGAAGAGTCTAGAGGTCGCAGAAGAGTCTGGAGGTCGCAGAAGAGTCTGGAGGGCGCAGAAGAGTCTGGAGGGACAAAAGAGTCTGGAGGCCGCAGAAGAGTCAGGAGCTCGCAGAAGAGACTGGAGCGCGCAGAAGAGTCTGGAGGGTGCAGAAGAGTCTGGAGGACGCAGAAGAGTCTGGAGGGCGCAGAAGAGTCTGGAGGGCGCAGAAGAGTTTGGTGGGCACAGAAGAGTCTGGTGGGCACAGAAGAGTCTGGAGGGCGCAGAAGAGTGTTGAGAGCCAGAGATGTCTGTAAGATGGGGAGAAATGACACAGACATGAGTCTGGAGGACACAAAGGAGTCTAAAGAATGAAGGGGAGTCTGGAGGACACAGAAGAACCTGGAAGACACAGAGAAGTGTTGAGACCTAAAAGAGTCTGGAGGACACAGAGTAGTCTAGAGAATCAAATATATAATTTTTAATTTAGACAGGGGAACAAAAGTGCATACATAAACCCTTTAAGAAGCTATCATTTATCAATAATTGATAAAAGACACCCAACTCCCTACAGTGCAAGAGAACTAAACATAAAGAAGCATAATGTCAATAAAAGTCGACCACTAATTGGATCTGATGGATAGGGCTATAGATAATGTATACAAAAATATACTGTCATGAGTACAAAAAGGTCTGTCAATGAGACCGGGAATGTACTGTATGTATTGTCAGATCAATACTGTATTAATGCAATATACAAAGACAAATTGGTGAAGAAGGCCAGAAAAATACTAGATTAGAAAATTTGTGTAACCAGATCAATGCTGGATTATTAGACAATGGATAACCATATGACCAGATCAATACTGGATTAGAAAGTTATATGTATACGCAAATATATTACTTCATAAAACCAGATTAAGACTATGTGCACACGATGCAGATTTAGTGCAGATCTGCAGCGTTTTTTTCTGCTGCAGAAACGCTGCAGATCTGCACTGTGATTTACAGTACAATGTAAATCAATGTGTGAAAAAAAAAGCTGTGCACATGGTGCAGAAAAATCCGCGCAGAAACGCTGCAGATTTCAGACAAGTGCATGTCACTTCTTTTGTGCGTTTCTGCAGCGTTTCTGCACCCCTCCATTAACAGAAATCCGCAGTGCAGAAAATCCGCACAAAAAACGCATCAAAACAGCGCAAAAAAAAAGCCTCAAAAACGCGCAAAAAACGCATCAAACGCTGCGGATTCTGCCAGAGGATGCAGATTTTGTGCAGAAAATTCTGCACCAATTCTGCATTGTGTGCACATAGCCTTATACTGGATTAGAAAATTGTATATATAAAGATCATATTGATAACTTATATGCATATACAGTACATGTATAGATAGTATTAAAAACATATATGCACACAGATTAATCTGCAGAACCAGATCAATACTGGATTAGAATATTGTATGTGCATATATAATATAATTATGCACATATGTACAGTAATAAAAATAGGCCAAATCAATACTGGATCAGAGACTATTAAATGTATAGAGCAGTATGAACAATAACTGGTCTCCAGAACCAGATAAATTCCAGTTTATATTGTTGTACATATATTATATATTGACCCCAGGTGATATCAGATGGCTCATGTATCCCTGAGATGCCCTTACAATCACTCTGCCTGACAGCGGAGGTTGGCACCCTAACTTGCAAGGTTTTTCACAACCCCGCTCCATGGCGGCTCTCTCTAGATATCCCTATATGTCACCATTGTAATGCACATTTATAGGACATCCTATACTAGACAAAGTCCAACTATCTAGTAGAGAAGACAAAGGGAGAGCAATGTACGAGATAAACAGCAATTATACTTTTCAATGTGATATTCATTTTACTACGTACTATGACTACACTGTGTCACTTCTCACAGACAAGCCGTTAGTTGGAATAGTCAAGGAGTCCGAGCTCAAAAGCCAGGAGGTTACATCATAAACAGAGGGACGAAACAAAGGCATAGACAGGTAATGGTCTGAGGTCAACCAGGCAATCACCTGGGACAATGAACACCTGGAGACAGCCAGCACCTCCCAGTCTCAGATTGGACGAGCTGTCAATCAAAAAACCAACAGTTCAGCATGCCCCTGCACCAGATTGGATGTCTGAGCTGTCAGTAACTGCATCCCAGACACACTGAGTGGTGGAATCATGGCAATAGCTTTAACTGCTGCCTACAATAATACATCTTTTGGGTTTGGTTCCAGAGGAGACCAGATCGTGAGAAAAGAAGAGAACTGTATCTAATTAATGTAAATGTGTGCAGAGAAGAAATGCTGGCCCAGACTCCAGGAAGAGGCACTACGATTCAATGAAGACGGTGAGAAAAGTCATTGCATGGAGAGTGTGAGTGGAAGACGGGACAAAGCCCTAGCCTGCCAGGACAGCGGGACCACCCACTCAAATCAGGACAGTCCCGCAGAATCCAGAACAGTTGGGAACTTTGGTATTAGCAGACAGTATCACTATATGTAGGATTAGATACACTGGTATCAGAAGATAGTATCACTATGTGTAGGATTTGATACACTGGTATCAGAAGATAGTATCACTATGTGTAGCATTAGATACACTTGTATCAGCAGACAGTATCACCAATGATTGTCATAGATACATTATATCACACATTATAGGGTTAGATACATTTCTTCAGCACATATCATCACACAGGACTGGCTGTGCCTGGGGTTATCTTCCATGTGTGATTATATGATGAATGATGATCACACACCTGTATATACCTCTATGCACTCTATTTTTTCAGCATCACCCTGGATATGTCCCTGGGTTGTACATGCGATCTCTGTACCCATCTATGGGACTTTTGTGTTTGGGTTTGGGTTTAGGAAGACAACCCGGCCCTACTATTAACAATGGCAGGATGTGAGCGCACTGCGTCTGACCACCACATTTCCCTATAGATAACCAGACGGGACTGAAGACTAATGACACTGACGTCACGGATATAATGAGTCTCCTGGCCACGTGCAGAGCCATCCAGTGACAGGAACGGGGGCACTTTCACTACAGAATGCAGATAGGTTTATTGGGACAACTGGCGCGATTTCGGTTAAACGAGGCTGTGGAAATGAGACCTGACCATAGCTCAACTGAACCCCAAAAACGATCTTGTGTAGAGAGCTTAAAGGGTGCTTAAACATTTGCAACCAATTATTTTATCACTTCAGTTAATTTACCATAAAATATAAACTTTGAAAATAGTCTTGCTCTTCCGTTTTGTGTGTGCAGCTCCTATGCTGGCCTATATGTCTCTTTATCAACACAATATGGGTACAAAAAGAGTAGTTTTATCCTAGTGTCATAGAAAGGCGTCACATATTTGGTTAGGGTTTATTTGCACTCTATGGTCATAGACACATATAGGTTTGCATAGGAGCTGCATACACTAAACGGTAGGAGATTTTATAATGAGATTAATTCAAAATTGCTTTACAAAGACCTGTCACTTGCCATGACTATGTTCTCCTGAATCCGGCGATGTTTTTGTTTTGTTCCTGCGCCTCCCTGTTCCTGAGATATCCGCCCTTTAAATAAAGCTAATCTTTTTAGGCAACTGGGCGGGGTAATCAAGAGGAGAGTTAATGACCATGCCCACTTGGCAAAAAATTGACTAGATTTATATACAAGTAAGAGAGGGTCATAACTCAGGAATGGAGGGGCGTAGGAACAAAAGAAAAACAGCGCCGGATTAAGGAAAACAGCAGCATTTAGTCCAGGATAAAAAAAATTACATAATTATGACAAGAGACAGGTCCGCTGTAATTTTATATTATTTTTGATGCACTGGAGCCATGCAAAATTTAGTTGCAAAAGTATATAGAAAAAATTCTAGGGCTAATTTTTGTTTCCAGCCCTCAATTGAGGTCGGCGGTGAGTCTGTTGACAGCACTGTATTATGGCCGTCATCACTAAACTGTGCTAGAACATCTGCTACGTGACTTCTGGGCTACCACGGGTGGTATTTAAAGCAATGAAGCTCTGATGACTGCGCTAATTAGCAGACTGCCCTCGCATTCATGTCTGCAAAGACTATTTCTGACTTGTATGGAGGTGAAAATTAATTAGGGTTATTGACATCTAAAAAACTGGTCGTCCTGGGGACATAGCTATAACCTGCAGGGTTAGTGGTTAGATTATGCATTGTGGCCCAGGATCTTCAAATTATGCCCTCTCACAACTCCCAAAATTGGGATCTGCAGCAAGACCAGGAATTGGGGCATAACCGAATGTCAAGAAGCTTCGAAGCTTCTAGAAATGATTTTGTGCGTGATTGTGGAAGGTTACATCATTAGATGGAACCCTGGAATCCAACCCTACGTTCAGAGTAGTTGGGTAACGGAGGTGTGGATGGATATGGAATGGGCATGGCCTGAAAAAACCATCACAGAAAAAATTTCAGTGACAGTTGGAAGGATAGTAGTGTTGTAGATCAGACATAGAAAACATTGAGACCTACTCAAAAAAGAGAACCAGGCACCATCTCGGCTTCCAGACACCATAGTCCGTAACAGTTGTAGATATGACTGAGTTCCCTTTAATTAACAGTCTTGTTTCTACATTGTTCGAGGCCACCAGTTTCATTTCTGCCCTCAACATCACATATTGGTAATAGACCAGATAGAAGAGGAGAATGTGGTCACCTCCGGTAACGTCTCCACAGAAGCTTCCTCAGTCCCCTCTCAGTTATGTTTAGTCTTCCTGCTCACAGATGATCGGTGACCTACACAAGCCTTCAGGACCATATCAGACTAGAACGCCATTAAACAAGACTTATGACCATCCTTTGACTGGAAAGACACAGTCACTAACAAGAATAAAAATGTACCATATATTAGCAAATCGGCAACATATCTACTAACTCTGACTACTGATATGGCAAAAACTTCCAGGTGGGAACACCACTTTGTTAACCCAGTCAAGGTACATATTAGTGAGATGGTGACACAAAATTGGACAAGCTGGTAACACACCTGCCCACTCCGGCTACCAACTTAAAGAAGACTGGACTCTCCCACGACCACCCAACAAAAGTCTATCACCGGCCAGGTCATAATACATTTGAATTCCAGTAGCATTAATGCTCAGAAAACCTCAGGAAAGTGTTAAAAGTTTAGCCCAAATTTTACAAACTTAAATATAACTTGACAGATAAATCTGCATATTCCGAGCAGGGCCGGACTCGCCATCTGGCAATTCTGGCAAATGCCAGAAGGGCCTGTCTGGTTGTGGGCTGCCTCATCTGCTACGTTTTTAGCAGAATCTGTGGTCTCAAGATACCCATACTGTTAAGAGTTGTGATGGTGAATTGGTCTTGTAGTAAATCTTTCTTTCCACCATCCAGGGTAATATTAGTAATATATACTCATCTGGTACTCGGGGACTGGAACACCATGGGCCTGTGTGATTTCAAATGCCAGGGCTGAATTTCAGCCCCAGTCCGTACCTGATTCCGAGTATGAAATCAAAGTACAGTACAAGGAGACACCTGCTTTCGCAGCCACCAGTCCCAAATTAAGCCAGCTGTCCCAATATTTTGGATGACATCAAAGCAAATTGTGAGCTGTACCGATTGGCCAAATGAAGATGAGGTTTATGTAAAACCCACACAAAAGTAAATGATCCCAATAAGTTTGGTGTGTTCCTGGGTGCAGTTGGGGGCATTCATGGGTGGAACTGGAACATTTTCTGCCAACAATCATGCTGGTAAATATATAATGTGGCCTGGTACATTAACCTTCAGTCTAAAGATGATCGTACAAATGGGAGAACTGTTGACCAAACGCAAGTCTGCGAAAAGCCCATCTAGTCCCAACTCATTGAATTTCCCCATAAATGTGCACACTAAGCCGGCCATACAAATTAGACTTATGTCATCCAAACCCAACGATTTCGACTTGTTTGGCTGATGGTCTGATGTTTATAGGGGTGCTGGCCAAATGATAGTCAGGATTGATTTTGAGCAGGTAGGTCCAATTTCGCATTGTTCTCCCTGAAACAAGTCACAGGCCAACATGTAAGTCTTGTCAGCGTCTTTCTCATAGAGAATGCAGGAGAGTCAACTGAATGAGAGCTCCTATGTATGGGAGATTCAGTTGAGATGGCTCTCAGCCGAACGATCTTTCAGAAACAGCCATCTAACGGGTATGGCCAGCTTTAGCAGTATGGTTAAGTGGATATGTCCACAGAAATAAAGGATTAGGCATCTTAAGACCCAAAATGCCCAATCCTGCTCTCCAAACATACATTACATCTTCAGTGAATCTTATGAAAAAAATTAGGTTTGACCAACTTTGGTGTATGGGCTCTTTGATTTTCAAAAATGTATGTATACATTTTGGGAACTCTAGTAAGGAACTGGTAACTCTTAAAATAGGACAGTCAAAAGGAATGTTGACCGTCCGAGAGCCATATTTTATCTTTGGTAGATATGTTCAGGTATGGCATGATGTATGTATGTACCACTGGTCATACATGAATCAGTTTTGCAGCCAAGTTTCCCAAGGTTGTACCACTCTTGTCTTAAGACAAGTCTTACATGAGATAGTAATTCTTCTCAAGGTCATATTTGATGGCCAACAAGCATATTTGAAGGCCAACAAGCAAACCTATTGCTGGCCAAAGCCAAAGGATCAGTCAACATCTAATGTGTATGGGTTCTCTTGACGCCAAACATCACCATTTGTTCGGGATTTTATATCTAAGAGATATGATGATAGCTATCTAAGGTGTATGGGCAGTTTATGACGCTTCTTATAACATTAATCCCAATGGCCTCTATAATTTATACATGGGGCTATCTACAAGATCTGCAAAATGGTGCTGAACTTCTCAAGGTGGAAGATCTTTGACCAAATGACCAAGTCCAACCATTGTTTTCTGGTTGACCCTTACATTTGGTACTTTCATGTTATAGGACAACAGAGGAACCTCATGATAATAGGGATGAGATTGCTGTAATTAACATTACAACTGCCTTATTACCACCATATACCGTACATATCAAAAGAAGCGTCTTCGTGGCATTTTTTTGAAGTCACGGTTTGAATTTTTCAAAGAAGATGGATTGTAAGGGCTGCGATTTCCACCCTGTAATTGTGTCAGAAGGAAGATGAATGGAAGTGCAGAAGAATTAAGATCTTCTTAATTTGGGGCATTGAAGTCTCCTTGTAAAGGCAATCCAGCGATGCCTTGTTGCATTGTTTAGTTTAAAGACCCCAGCGTTCTGAAGAGCAACGTGTGGCTATGGGCAGGATTTATGGAGAAATTATGTCAGGGACAAGGACACAGGAAAAATGTGATGACAGGAAGTGAAGATAAGAATGTCACAAGGGATAAGATTAGGACACATTGCAAGGAGGGAAGGGGAACAGGATAACACAACACAAACTACATGGACGATATCAAACCTATTATTGATAAGGGGCAGTACTCAGACTGCTGCAAATCTACAGAAAAATAAGTGTTAGGCCATGTGCACACGTTCAGGATTTTTCGCGTTTTGAACATTTTTTGTGCAAATGTTGCGATTTTTTCCGCAAAAAAATCGCATCGCGGAAAAAAAAGCAACATGTTCATTAAAAATGCGGAATTGCGGGGATTCCGCACACCTAGGAGTGCATTGATCTGCTTACTTCCCGCACGGGGCTGTGCACACCATGCGGGAAGTAAGCAGATTATGTGCGGTTGGTACCCAGGGTGGAGGAGAGGAGACTCTCCTCCACGGACTGGGCACCATATAATTGGTAAAAAAAAAAGAATTAAAATAAAAAATAATGATATACTCACCCTCTGATGGCCCCCGAAGTGTTCCTGCGTCTCCGGTGCATGCTCTCTCTTCAGTTCCTATAGATGGTGTGGTTCAGGACCTGTGATGACGTCACTGTCTTGTGATTGGCCGCGTGACCGCTCATGTGACTCACGCGACCAATCACAAGCCGCGACGTCATCACAGGTCCTGAACCACACCGACATCTATAGGAACGGACGCCGCTGAGGAGATTGTCTGGGTGAGTATAACCATTTTTTATTTTTTTTATTTTTTTTAAACATTCTATCTTTTACTATAGATGCTGCATAAGCAGCATCTATAGTAACAAGTTGGTCACACTTGTCAAACACTATGTTTGACAAGTGTGACCAACTTGTCAGTCAGTTTTCCAAGCGATGCTACAGATCGCTTGGAAAACTTTAGCATTCTGCAAGCTAATTACGCTTGCAGAATGCTAAAAAAAAGCGAAAAAAAAAATGGAAAAAAAATGCAGATTTCTTGCAGAAAATTTCCGGTTTTCTTCAGGAAATTTCTGCAAGAAATCCGGACGTGTGCACATACCCTTACACGTAGGGAGCAGTACTATAGTATTGAAATTCTTGTAATTCTTTCACATAGGGGGCAGTATTATAGTAGTTATATTCTTGTACATAGGGGGCAGTATTATATTAGTTATATTCTTGTACATAGGGGGCAGTATTATAGTAGTTATATTCTTGTACATAGGAGCAGTATTGTAGTTATATTCGTGTACATAGGGGCAGTATTATAGTAGTTATATTCTTGTACATGGGGCAGTATTATAGTAGTTATATTCTTGTACATAGGGGCAGTATTATAGTAGTTATATTCTTGTACATAGGGGGCAGTATTATAGTAGTTATATTGCTGTACATAGGAGCAGTATAATAGTAGTTATATTCTTGTACATAGGGGCAGTATTGTAGTAGTTATATTCTTGTACATAGGAGCAGTATAATAGTAGTTATATTCTTGTACATAGGAGCAGTATTATAGTAGTTATATTCTTGTATATAGGAGCAGTATTATAGTAGTTATATTCTTGTACATAGGAGCAGTATTATAGTAGTTATATTCTTGTACATAGGGGGCAGCATTATAGTAGTTATATTCTTGTACATAGGGACAGTATTATAGTAGTTATATTCTTGTATATAGGAGCAGTATTATAGTAGTTATATTCTTGTACATAGGAGCAGTATTATAGTAGTTATATTCTTGTACATAGGGGGCAGTATTATAGTAGTTATATTCTTGTACATAGCAGCAGTATTATAGTAGTTATATTCTTGTACATAGGGGCACTATTATAGTAGTTATATTCTTGACATAGGAGCAGTATTATAGTAGTTATATTCTTGTACATAGGGTGCAGTATTATAGTAGTTATATTCTTGTACATAGGAGCAGTATTATAGTAGTTATATTCTTGTACATAGGGGGCAGTATTATAGTAGTTATATTGTTGTACATAGGAGCAGTATTATAGTAGTTACATTATTGTATATAGAGGGCAGTATTATAGTAGTTATATTCCTATACATTGAAGCAGTATAGTATATTATAGTAGTTATATTTTTATTAATAGGGAGCATTATAATATTTGTAAGATTTGGGGTTTTTTTTAGGGCAACAGTGGCAAAAGTGATATATTTTCCTGTACGCATTGCTACGGAGCATGCTTTTATAACTGGGAATCTTGCATGAGTTATGCATTGTCCTATGACAGGTGCACTCTGTTCCTATTAATATTAACAATGGACTTTCCAATGTATTGTGACATGATGGCCGCACAGGTGTTCATATATGGCCTTAGATAAGAAATAAAAAATAAGCCTTTTCTGTGTTGAGTATTTGCTATTTTCTTTTGGGTTCTGTATTTCTTTTCTTAGTTTGTATAGAGGGTTTTTTTATGATTCCTTTAAAAAAACAGATATAATGAACTGAAGAGAAGTATTGTTGTGGTGTCTTTTCTCCCGCTATGAATTGGCAGACAATGAAGCAGATTTATGGAGTACAAAAACATTGTGTACTTGAATGAAAGCAATTTGTGTAGGAATAAGCCTCAAAATCTATCTATATGCTTTCAAAAATCCTAGCACCAGGTGGGCACCAAAGAGCTCAGGCTGAGGACCAGCGCTACAAGGTCTCCGGCCGGGCCCGTGCCAGTCTGGGCAACCATACTCTTCACTTGTTTAGCTCAGAGTCAAGAAAAAAACCCTTCTCTCATAGTAAGGGAAGTAAACCTCATGCCAGGAAATCCTTCCACTTCTGTGTGTCTCGTATATACATTTTCTACAGTCATTTTTAAAGTTTTGCTCCCACAGTCACCACAAAGAATCAGAGCAGAACTACCGTACCTAACATACGACTTTGGTCATGCACGATATATCAAGTTGCCCAGCCATAAATATTACTAATACAGCTCTCTCTGTCATAATATGGGGCACCATTTCATTCCAAACATTGGTGGAGACCCCAAATCTTGGCCACGTGAGATACATCAAGGACTGGAAAGCTCCCGGGTAAAGCATACGTAAAAAAGCAGATAGCAGATCAGAAGGAAATCAGTATCATGCCATTTAATACTTGTACATCATTCTTGTACATAGGGGCAGTATTATAGTAGATATATTCTTGTACATAGGGGCAGTATTATAGTAGTTATATTCTTGTACATAGGGGGCAGTATTATAGTAGTTATATTCTTGTACATAGGAGCAGTGTTATAGTAGTTATATTCTTGTACATAGGGGCAGTATTATAGTAGTTATATTCTTGTACATAGGAGCAGTATTATAGTAGTTATATTCTTGTACATAGGGAGCAGTATTATAGTAGTTATATTCTTGCACATAGTGGGCAGTATTATAGTAGATATATTCTTGTACATAGGGGCAGTATTATAGTAGTTATATTCTTGTACATAGGGGGCAGTATTATAGTAGTTATATTCTTGTACATAGGAGCAGTGTTATAGTAGTTATATTCTTGTACATAGGGGCAGTATTATAGTAGTTATATTCTTGTACATAGGAGCAGTATTATAGTAGTTATATTCTTGTACATAGGAGGCAGTATTATAGTAGTTAAATTCTTGTACATAGGAGCAGTATTATAGTAGTTATATTCTTGTACATAGGGAGCAGTATTATAGTAGTTATATTCTTGTACATAGGGGCAGTATTATAGTAGTTATATTCTTGTACATAGGAGCAGTATTATAGTAGTTATATTCTTGTACATAGGAGGCAGTATTATAGTAGTTAAATTCTTGTACATAGGGGGCAGTATTATAGTAGTTATATTCTTGTACATAGGAGCAGTGTTATAGTAGTTATATTCTTGTACATAGGGGCAGTATTATAGTAGTTATATTCTTGTACATAGGAGCAGTATTATAGTAGTTATATTCTTGTACATAGGAGGCAGTATTATAGTAGTTAAATTCTTGTACATAGGGGGCAGTATTATAGTAGTTATATTCTTGTACATAGGAGCAGTGTTATAGTAGTTATATTCTTGTACATAGGGGCAGTATTATAGTAGTTATATTCTTGTACATAGGAGCAGTATTATAGTAGTTATATTCTTGTACATAGGAGGCAGTATTATAGTAGTTAAATTCTTGTACATAGGGGCAGTATTATAGTAGTTATATTCTTGTACATAGGAGCAGTATTATAGTAGTTATATTCTTGTACATAGGGAGCAGTATTATAGTAGTTATATTCTTGTACATAGGGAGCAGTATTATAGTAGTTATATTCTTGTACATAGGGGCAGTATTATAGTAGTTATATTCTTGTACATAGGAGGCAGTATTATAGTAGCTATATTCTTGTACATAGGAGCAGTATTATAGTAGTTATATTCTTGTATATAGGAGGCAGTATTATAGTAGTTATATTCTTGTACATAGGAGCAGTATTATAGTAGTTATATTCTTGTACATAGGGAGCAGTATTATAGTAGTTATATTCTTGCACATAGTGGGCAGTATTACAGTAGTTATATTCTTGTACATAGGAGGCAGTATTATAGTAGTTAAATTCTTGTACATAGGAGCAGTATTATAGTAGTTATATTTTTATACATAGGGGCAGTATTATACTAGTTATATTCGTGTATATAGGGGCAGTATTATAGTAGCTATATTCTTGTACATAGAGGGCAGTATTATAGTAGTTATATTTTTGTACATAGGAGCAGTATTATAGTAGTTATATTATTGTACATAGGGGCAGTGTTGTGAATTAGACTTTTTTGGCTCCCTCTTGTGGTCACTAGTGGTATGACTCTGAGATTGTCTTTCCCTAGTTTGGCACCCACCTGGGTCGTTAGTCCAGGGGTGTTGCTATATGAACTTCCTGAATTCTTAGTCTGGTGCCTGGCATCGTTGTAATCAGTCCTTTCTGGTTGCTCCTGTCTGCTGGTCCTGGTTCATGCAAAATTAAGCTAAGTCCTGCTTTCTTGTTTTTTGGTTATTTGTAATGCTCTTATTCTTTGGTCTCGCCATTTTTCTGCAACTCTGGTTTCCATCCTCGTTTTTCCTCGGGACATGTGGAGCCTTCTGACTGTCCTGGGGTAGATTCTGTGGTGGATAGGTTGCAGCAGATTTGGAATCATGTGGTGGACAACTTGAAGTTGTCACAGGAGAAGGCTCAGCGTTTTGCCAACCGCCGCCGCGGTGTGGGTCCCCGACTTCGTGTTGGGGATTTGGTATGGCTGTCTTCTCGATTTGTTCCTATGAAGGTCTCCTCTCCTAAATTCAAGCCTCGCTTCATTGGTCCTTACAAGATATTGGAAATCCTTAATCCTGTGTCCTTTCGCTTGGATCTTCCGGTGTCGTTTGCCATTCACAACGTGTTCCATAGGTCTTTGTTGCGGCGGTACGTTGTACCTGTGGTTCCCTCTGTTGAGCCTCCTGCTCCGGTGTTGGTTGAGGGCGAGTTGGAGTACGTGGTGGAGAAAATCTTGGATTCTCGTCTCTCCAGACGGAGGCTTCAGTATCTGGTCAAGTGGAAGGGCTATGGTCAGGAGGATAATTCCTGGGTGGTTGCCTCTGATGTGCATGCGGCCGATTTAGTTCGTGCCTTTCACGCTGCTCATCCTGATCGCCCTGGTGGTCTTGGTGAGGGTTCGGTGACCCCTCCTTAAAGGGGGGGTACTGTTGTGAATTTGACTTTTTTGGCTCCCTCATACTAGTGGTATGACTCTGAGATTGTCTTTCCCTAGTTTGGCACCCACCTGGGTCGTTAGTCCAGGGGTGTTGCTATATGAACTTCCTGAATTCTTAGTCTGGTGCCTGGCATCGTTGTAATCAGTCCTTTCTGTTTGCTCCTGTCTGCTGGTCCTGGTTCATGCAAAATTAAGCTAAGTCCTGCTTTCTTGTTTTTTGGTTATTTGTATTGCTCTTATTTTTTGTCCAGCTTGTACTAAATGTGATTCCTGATTTTGCTGGAAGCTCTAGGGGGCTGGTATTCTCCCCCCGGGCCGTTAGACGGTTCGGGGGTTCTTGAATATCCAGCGTGGATATTTTTGATAGGGTTTTTGCTGACCGTATAAGTCATCTTACTATATTCTGCTATTAGTCAGTGGGCCTCTCTTTGCTAAATACCTAGTTCATTCTTACATTTGTCTTTTCTTCTTACCTCACCGTTATTATTTGTTGGGGGCTTGTATCCAACTTTTGGGGTCTTTTCTCTGGAGGCAAGAAAGGTCTATCTTTTCCCTTCTAGGGTTAGTTAGTTCTCCGGCTGGCGCGAGACGTCTAGAACCAACGTAGGCACGTTCCCCGGCTGCTGCTATTTGTGGTGCTAGGATTAGATATACGGTCAGCCCAGTTACCACTGCCATATGAGCTGGGTTTTTGTGTTTGCAGACTTGGTATTTATTGCAGAGACCCTCTGCCATTGGGGTCATAACAGGGCAGTATTATAGTAGTTATATTCTTGTACATAGGGGCAGTATTATAGTAGTTATATTCTTGTACATAGGAGCAGTATTATAGTAGTTATATTCTTGTACAAAGGGACAGTATTATAGTAGTTAGATTCTTGTACATAGGGGGCAGTATTATAGTAGTTATATTCTTGTACAAAGGGGCAGTATTATAGTAGTTATGTTCTTGTACATAGGAGGCAGTATTATAGTAGTTATATTCTTGTACATAGGAGGCAGTTTTATAGTAGTTATATTCTTGTGCATAGGGGACAGTATTATAGTAGTTATATTCTTGTACATAGGGGCAGTATTATAGTAGTTATATTCTTGTACATAGGAGCGGTATTATAGTAGTTATATTCTTGTACATAGGGGCAGTATTATAGTAGTTATATTCTTGTACATAGGAGCAGTATTATAGTAGTTATATTCATGTACATAGGAGCAGTATTATAGTAGTTATATTCTTGTACATAGGAACAGTATTATAGTAGTTATATTCTTGTACACAGGGGGCAGTATTATAGTAGTTATATTTTTGTACATAGGGAGCAGTATTATTATAGTTATATTCCTGTACATAGTGGGCAGTATTATAGTAGTTATAATCTTGTACATAGGGGCAGTATTATAGTAGTTATATTCTTGTACATAGAGAGCAGTATTATAGTAGTTATATTCTTGTACATAGGGGGCAGTATTATAGTAGTTATATTCCTGTACATAGTGGGCAGTATTATAGTAGTTATATTCTTGTACACAGGAGCAGTATTATAGTAGTTATATTCTTGTACATAGGGGGCAGTATTATAGTAGTTATATTCTTGTACATAGGGGGCAGTATTATAGTAGTTATATTCTTGTACATAGAGAGCAGTATTATAGTAGTTATGTTCTTGTACATAGGGGGCAGTATTATAGTAGTTATATTCATGTACATAGGGGCAGTATTATAGTAGTTATATTCTTGTACATAGGAGCAGTGTTATAGTAGTTATATTCTTGTACATAGGGGGCAGTATTATAGTAGTTATATTCTTGTACATAGGGGCAGTATTATAGTAGTTATATTCTTGTACATAGGGGGCAGTATTATAGTAGTTATATTCTTGTACATAGGGGCAGTATTATAGTAGTTATATTCTTGTACATAGGGGCAGTATTATAGTAGTTATATTCTTGTACATAGGAGCAGTATTATAGTAGTTTTAATCTTGTACATAGGGGGCAGTATTATAGTAGTTATATTCTTGTATATAGGAGGTAGTATTATAGTACTTATATTCTTGTATATAGGAGGTAGTATTATAGTAGTTATATTGTTGTACATAGGGGGCAGTATTATAGTAGTTATATTCTTGTACATAGGAGCAGTATTATAGTAGTTATATTCTTGTACATAGGGGGCAGTATTATAGTAGTTATATTCTTGTACATAGAGAGCAGTATTATAGTAGTTATATTCTTGTACATAGGGGGCAGTATTATAGTAGTTATATTCATGTACATAGGAACAGTATTATTGTAGTTATAATCTTGTAAATAAGGAACTGTGGTCACTGCGATAAGACCTGTGGTATCTTCAGCAATGAAAACCAGGAATTGGACTGGAGATTTTCTAATAGACATTTGTATAAATGAAGTTGGAAAGATTTAAGAATTGGTCTCGGGCGCCAGTGTAACAAAACTCTAGCTCTTCAGATTCAGGCGTCTCCAACTTATAAAGTGTCTTGGATTGTTTAGTCCAGCTTTCACTTTTATAATCCTTCTCTCAGAAAACAGAAGTTCTTAGAGGTGAGAAGAGATATGGGATGGATGGAGGAGAGTCCGGGAGGAAATCTAACAGTAAGAATGAATTGTCAAACTCCAATGTATGTAAGTTTCCAGAATTCTCAATATTTTGTTTCATCCACACCAAAATGAGGAAAATCTCTGTAGTACCTGGAAGGGATCTTACCTGTGCGATTCTGGGCATATTCTCCCTTAGGACATGAGTGTAATGAGATGTTGCTGTGCACCATAGCAAACTTGTGGGTACACTCATTCACCAACTCCATAAGGAGTCAGGGCAAGGGCGGGCATATTGGGGCATACTGTGGCATACAAAAATTTGGGCACCCCTGGTCAAAATGACTGTTATTGTGAACAGTTAAGCAAGTTGAAGATGAAATAAGCTCTAAGAGGTCTAAAGTCACAGATGACACATTTCCTTTGCATTTGAGTCAAATAAATATATATTTTCACCTTTTACATTTTAAAAATTACAAAAAGGAAAATGGATTGATGCCAAAATTTGGGCTCCCAGCATGGTTAGTCCCTAGTATCACCCCCTTTTGCAAGTATCACAGCTTATAAACACTTTTTGTAGCCAGCCAAGAGTCTTTCAATTCTTGTTTGAGGGATTTTCATCCATTCTTCCTTGGACAATTCTTCCAGTTCTGTAGATTCCTGGGTCATCTTGCATCCTCTGCTATTTTGAGGTCTAGCCACAGATTTTCAATGATGTTTAGATCAGGGGACTGTGAGGGCCATTGTAAAAGCTTCAGCTTGCGCCTTTTGAGGTTGTCTGTTGTGGATTGTGACTTGTGTTTAGGATCATTATCCATTTGTAGAAGCCATCCTCTTTTCATCTTCAGCTTTTTTACAGATTATGTTATGTTTGCATGAAGAATTTGTTGAAATGTTATTAAATCCATTCTTACCTCTTCCCATCAAATGTTTCCCGTGCCATTGAATGCAGCACAAGCCCAAAGCATGATTGATTCACCCCCATGTTTAATGGTTGTCAAGATGTTCTTTTCCTGAAATTCTGTGCCCTTTTTTCTCCACACATATAGTACCTTTGATCATCGTGGCTAAAAACATCTATTTTAACCTCATCCGTCCACAGGACTTGCTTCCAAAATACATCAGGCTTTTTAGATGTTCTTTTGCATACTTCTGACTCTGAATTTTATGGTGATGATGCAGGAGAGGTTTTCTTCTGATGACTCTCCCATGAAGGCCATATTTGTGTAGGTGTCTCTGAGCAGTAGAACAATTTACCACAACTCCAGATTCTGCTAAATCTTTATGAAGGTGTTTTCCAGTCAAGCTGAGGCTCTGGTTTGCCTCTCTAGCAATCCTGTATTCAGCTTTCACTGATATTTTGCTTGGTCTTCCAGACCTTATCTTGACCTCCACTGTTCCTGTTAACTGTCATTTTTTAATTACATTTCGAACTGAGGAAACTTGAAAATGCTTTTCTATCTTCTTCTTATAGCCTTCTCCTGCTTTGTGGGCCTCCAACATTTTCATTTTCAGAGTTCTAGGCGGCTGCTTAGAAGAACCCATGGCTGCTGTTTTTTGGCACAAAGTTAGAGGAGGCTGGGTTTATATAAAGCTGGGAAATTTGCATCACCTGGCCTTTCCTAACGATGATAGTGAACAAGCCATAACCCTAACAGGCTAGTTAAGGTCTGAAACCTTGGCCAAAGTTATCTGAGCACACAAACCCAAACATTTGAATCGGCCCACTTTCTTTCTTTAAAACGTAAATTTTTTTTTGCCTAAAATACAAAGGAAATGTGTCATATTTAACTTTAGCCCTTTTAGAGAACATTTCATCTTCAATTTGCTTAAATGTTCACAATAACAGTAATTTTGACCAGGGGTGCACAAACGTTTACATGCTACTGTACTTGCCATTCACAATTTAAAAAAAAGTACAACTTTCAGCGTGGACTTATCATTGATGATTTTCAGCCTGCTGTGTCCCCCAGCCCAGGTATACTTTGTGCTGCCATATGTGAGGGG
The DNA here is from genome assembly GCF_051348905.1 of Ranitomeya variabilis. Classification (NCBI taxonomy): domain Eukaryota; kingdom Metazoa; phylum Chordata; class Amphibia; order Anura; family Dendrobatidae; genus Ranitomeya; species Ranitomeya variabilis. Next base: position 55,355,254 of record NC_135236.1, read on the forward strand.
CATACTGTGCAATCAAGACCCAAAAATTAATTCAGACCTCATATCAAAGCAAAAAAAAAAATTCAATTCAGATCCAAAACCATTCTCCTCTTACATACTGATCCTTGATCCTGGTTGACTTCCAAGGCGGACTGATTGCCTGTGACTACTCTATTGTGTTTGGAGATGGCGTACTGCTAGCGCTGTTGACGGGGTCCATTGCTGGCAATTTTGAGGTTGCATGTACCTGACAACAGTTACATTGACTTTTTGCTACCATTTTTGATGGGAACTTTCACCCAAACTGTTAGAGGGATCTGTCAGCATTTAATATGATGGCAGCATTATGTAGGGGCATAGACTCTGATTCCAGCGATGTATCACTTATTTAATGGGTGCAGCAGTTGTGATAAATCACAGTTTTCTCTGCTGCAGATCTAGAAGAGATCGGGATGTTGAGCCCTGTATAACCCCGCCCTGTATAACCCTGCTCTCTGATGCCCCCTGCCTGCTCTCTGCTGCCCCCCACCTGCTCTCTGCTGCCCCGCCTGCTCTCTGATGGCCCCCGCCTGCTCTCTGCTGCCCCGTCTGGTCTGTGATGCGCCCCGCCTGCCCTCTGATGCCCCCTGCCTGCTCTCTGCTGCCCCCGCCTTCTCTCTGATGCCCCCTGCCTGCTCTCTGATTCCCCCGCCTGCTCTCTGCTGCCCCCCGCCTGATTTCTGATGCCCCCCGCCTGCTCTCTGATGCCCCCTGCCTGCTCTCTGCTGCCCCCGCCTGCTCTCTGATGCCCCCGACTGCACTCTCTGCTGCCCCCCGCCTGCTCTCTGCTGCCCCGCCTGCTCTCTGATGGCCCCTGCCTGCTCTGATGCCCCGTCTGGTCTGTGATGCCCCCCACCTGCCCTCTGATGCCCCCTGCCTGCTCTCTGCTGCCCCCGCCTGCTCTCTGATGCCCCCTGCCTGCTCTCTGATGCCCCCGCCTGCTCTCTGCTGCCCCCCGCCTGATTTCTGATGCCCCCGCCTGCTCTCTGATGCCCCCGCCTGCTCTCTGATGCCCCCTGCCTGCTCTCTGCTGCCCCCGCCTGCTCTGATGCCCTCGACTGCTCTCTCTGTTGCCCCCGCCTGCTCTCTGCTGCCCCCCGCCTGCTCTCTGCTGCCCCGCCTGCTCTCTGATGGCCCCCGCCTGCTCTGATGCCCCCCGCCTGCTCTCTGTTGTCCCCCGCCTGCTCTCTGCTGCCCCGTCTGGTCTGTGATGCGCCCCGCCTGCCCTCTGATGCCCCCTGCCTGCTCTCTGCTGCCCCCGCCTTCTCTCTGATGCCCCCTGCCTGCTCTCTGATGCCCCCGCCTGCTCTCTGCTGCCCCCCGCCTGATTTCTGATGCCCCCCGCCTGCTCTCTGATGCCCCCTGCCTGCTCTCTGCTGCCCCCGCCTGCTCTCTGATGCCCCCGACTGCGCTCTCTGCTGCCCCCCGCCTGCTCTCTGCTGCCCCGCCTGCTCTCTGATGGCCCCCGCCTGCTCTGATGCCCCGTCTGGTCTGTGATGCGCCCCACCTGCCCTCTGATGCCCCCTGCCTGCTCTCTGCTGCCCCCGCCTGCTCTCTGATGCCCCCTGCCTGCTCTCTGATGCCCCCGCCTGCTCTCTGCTGCCCCCCGCCTGATTTCTGATGCCCCCGCCTGCTCTCTGATGCCCCCGCCTGCTCTCTGATGCCCCCTGCCTGCTCTCTGCTGCCCCCGCCTGCTCTGATGCCCTCGACTGCTCTCTCTGTTGCCCCCGCCTGCTCTCTGCTGCCCCCCGCCTGCTCTCTGCTGCCCCGCCTGCTCTCTGATGGCCCCCGCCTGCTCTGATGCCCCCCGCCTGCTCTCTGTTGTCCCCCGCCTGCTCTTTGCTGCCCCGTCTGGTCTGTGATGCGCCCCACCTGCCCTCTGATGCCCCCTACCTGCTCTCTGGCCCCCGCCTGCCCTCTGATGCCCCCTGCCTGCTCTCTGCTGCCCCCGCCTTCTCTCTGATGCCCCCTGCCTGCTCTCTGATGCCCCCGCCTGCTCTCTGCTGCCCCCCACCTGCTCTCTGCTGCCCCGCCTGCTCTCTGATGGCCCCCGCCTGCTCTCTGCTGCCCCGTCTGGTCTGTGATGCGCCCCGCCTGCCCTCTGATGCCCCCTGCCTGCTCTCTGCTGCCCCCGCCTTCTCTCTGATGCCCCCTGCCTGCTCTCTGATTCCCCCGCCTGCTCTCTGCTGCCCCCCGCCTGATTTCTGATGCCCCCCGCCTGCTCTCTGATGCCCCCTGCCTGCTCTCTGCTGCCCCCGCCTGCTCTCTGATGCCCCCGACTGCACTCTCTGCTGCCCCCCGCCTGCTCTCTGCTGCCCCGCCTGCTCTCTGATGGCCCCTGCCTGCTCTGATGCCCCGTCTGGTCTGTGATGCGCCCCACCTGCCCTCTGATGCCCCCTGCCTGCTCTCTGCTGCCCCCGCCTGCTCTCTGATGCCCCCTGCCTGCTCTCTGATGCCCCCGCCTGCTCTCTGCTGCCCCCCGCCTGATTTCTGATGCCCCCGCCTGCTCTCTGATGCCCCCGCCTGCTCTCTGATGCCCCCTGCCTGCTCTCTGCTGCCCCCGCCTGCTCTGATGCCCTCGACTGCTCTCTCTGTTGCCCCCGCCTGCTCTCTGCTGCCCCGCCTGCTCTCTGATGGCCCCTGCCTGCTCTGATGCCCCGTCTGGTCTGTGATGCGCCCCACCTGCCCTCTGATGCCCCCTGCCTGCTCTCTGCTGCCCCCGCCTGCTCTCTGATGCCCCCTGCCTGCTCTCTGATGCCCCCGCCTGCTCTCTGCTGCCCCCCGCCTGATTTCTGATGCCCCCGCCTGCTCTCTGATGCCCCCGCCTGCTCTCTGATGCCCCCTGCCTGCTCTCTGCTGCCCCCGCCTGCTCTGATGCCCTCGACTGCTCTCTCTGTTGCCCCCGCCTGCTCTCTGCTGCCCCCCGCCTGCTCTCTGCTGCCCCGCCTGCTCTCTGATGGCCCCCGCCTGCTCTGATGCCCCCCGCCTGCTCTCTGTTGTCCCCCGCCTGCTCTCTGCTGCCCCGTCTGGTCTGTGATGCGCCCCGCCTGCCCTCTGATGCCCCCTGCCTGCTCTCTGCTGCCCCCGCCTTCTCTCTGATGCCCCCTGCCTGCTCTCTGATGCCCCCGCCTGCTCTCTGCTGCCCCCGCCTGATTTCTGATGCCCCCCGCCTGCTCTCTGATGCCCCCTGCCTGCTCTCTGCTGCCCCCGCCTGCTCTCTGATGCCCCCGACTGCGCTCTCTGCTGCCCCCCGCCTGCTCTCTGCTGCCCCGCCTGCTCTCTGATGGCCCCCGCCTGCTCTGATGCCCCGTCTGGTCTGTGATGCGCCCCACCTGCCCTCTGATGCCCCCTGCCTGCTCTCTGCTGCCCCCGCCTGCTCTCTGATGCCCCCTGCCTGCTCTCTGATGCCCCCGCCTGCTCTCTGCTGCCCCCCGCCTGATTTCTGATGCCCCCGCCTGCTCTCTGATGCCCCCGCCTGCTCTCTGATGCCCCCTGCCTGCTCTCTGCTGCCCCCGCCTGCTCTGATGCCCTCGACTGCTCTCTCTGTTGCCCCCGCCTGCTCTCTGCTGCCCCCCGCCTGCTCTCTGCTGCCCCGCCTGCTCTCTGATGGCCCCCGCCTGCTCTGATGCCCCCCGCCTGCTCTCTGTTGTCCCCCGCCTGCTCTTTGCTGCCCCGTCTGGTCTGTGATGCGCCCCACCTGCCCTCTGATGCCCCCTACCTGCTCTCTGGCCCCCGCCTGCCCTCTGATGCCCCCTGCCTGCTCTCTGCTGCCCCCGCCTTCTCTCTGATGCCCCCTGCCTGCTCTCTGATGCCCCCGCCTGCTCTCTGCTGCCCCCCGCCTGATTTCTGATGCCCCCCGCCTGCTCTCTGATGCCCCCTGCCTGCTCTCTGCTGCCCCCGCCTGCTCTCTGATGCCCCCGACTGCGCTCTCTGTTGCCCCCCGCCTGCTCTCTGCTGCCCCGCCTGCTCTCTGATGGCCCCCGCCTGCTCTGATGCCCCGTCTGGTCTGTGATGCGCCCCACCTGCCCTCTGATGCCCCCTGCCTGCTCTCTGCTGCCCCCGCCTGCTCTCTGATGCCCCCGCCTGCTCTCTGATGCCCCCCGCCTGATTTCTGATGCCCCCGCCTGCTCTCTGATGCCCCCCGCCTTCTCTCTGATGCCCCCTGCCTGCTCTCTGCTGCCCCCGCCTGCTCTGATGCCCTCGACTGCTCTCTCTGTTGCCCCCGCCTGCTCTCTGCTGCCCCGCCTGCTCTCTGATGGCCCCCGCCTGCTCTGATGCCCCCCGCCTGCTCTCTGTTGTCCCCCGCCTGCTCTCTGCTGCCCCGTCTGGTCTGTGATGCGCCCCACCTGCCCTCTGATGCCCCCTACCTGCTCTCTGGCCCCCGCCTGCACTCTGATGCCCCCTGCCTGCTCTCTGCTGCCCCCCGCCTGATTTCTGATGCCCCCCGCCTGCTCTCTGATGCCCCCACCTGCTCTCTGCTGCCCCCCGCCTGCTCTCTGATACCCCCCGCCTGCTCTATGATGCCCCCGCCTGCTCTATAATGCCCCCGCCTGCTCTCTGATGCCCTCCACCTGCTCTCTGCTGCCCCCGCCTGCTCTCTGATGCCCCCGCCTGCTCTCTGATGCCCCCGACTGCGCTCTCTGTTGCCCCCGCCTGCTCTCTGATGCCCCTGCCTGCTCTCTGATGCCCCCGCCTGCTCTCTGATGCCCCCTGCCTGCTCTCTGCTGCCCACACCTGCCCTCTGTTGCCCCCTGCCTGCTCTCTGATGCCCACACCTGCCCTCTGTTGCCCCCGCCTGCTCTCTGATGCCCCCCACCTGCTTTCTGTTTAAGTTGTTTTTTTTCTAATCTAGAACCTCAATATTGAGGTAAAACTACTGTGTTGGCACTTTGCGATAAATATGTGGGTCTTGGGTTGCAGTTTGGGCGCTCGGTCTCTATAAGGTTCTCCATCACTGCCCTAGGCAGTATAAAAGGAGTCATTTATTTCTAAGTGTTACTGTGGCCACACAAGAATTTGCTGCGGCACATATCTGGGAGCCCCCAAAGAGAGACCTGTGAGTTCAGCTCTTGCTGTGTGCACACTGCTGACTTCATACATCCAGTGCAGGCGGCTCATCTTCGGTGCTGAATGCTCGAGACGACCTTGGAAATAAACACAGCTGTGTCCTCCTCCATGGTCCATGAAATGTGCGAGCGACCACGTTTACAAGGCATACACACATATTTAACACTTTTGGTTCTTCTTCTTGTGGTTTTTCAAAAAATGCATTTTCCATTGTGCATTTTTTTTTTTTTTAAAGATACAGAGGAATTTGTTATCCCCTGCTGTAATTGAGCCGGAATGGAGAAAAGCTGTGAGAACTCCCAGTAAAATCCCTGCTCCTATGAACCTTGCTACTTCCACACTGCCATATAGTCTCAAAATATTATTATCATACAGTGCTCAAATAAAAAGCTGTATCCAAATAACATGTCGTTATAGAGCCCAAATAATCTCATCACATAGTACCAAGACAATACTGCCATATTGACCCATATAATAACACTAAATAGTGCCCAGTTAATGAGCAACATACCGCCATACAGCACCAAGATAATACTGCCATATATGGATGCATAATACTACCACATAGTGCCCAAATAATGTGCATTGCCTAAATAATACTCCCTTATAACCCCACATAATAAGGCCATATAGTACCAAGATAATACTGCCATAAATACCGCATAATACCACCCGATAGTGCCCAAATATTGTGCTCAATTCAAATAATATTCTGTTAGAATACCCACATAATACCATTATATAGTGCCAAATATTGTGGAGTGGCCAAATAATACTACCTTACAGAGCACACATAACACCAATATACAGTACCAAGATAATAACGCCATACATGGCCCACATGATACTACCAGTATACCGCCAGAATAATTTGCAGTATCCAAATAATACTACATTATAAAACAAAAATAATATGGACATATAGTATCAAGATAATACTGCCATATACTGCATATATGATACCACCCCATGGTGTCCAAATAATGTGCAATATACAAATAATACTCCCTTATAGTGCTCCAAAAATACTGCCGCATAGTACCAAGATAACACTGCCATATACTGTGTACATGTTACCACCACATGGTGTCCAAATAATGTGCAATATACAAATAATACTCCCTTATAGTGCTCCAAAAATACTGCCGCATAGTACCAAGATAATACTGCCATATACTGCATTCATGATACCACCACTTGATGCCCAAATAATGTCTTATAGAGCCCACAAAATACTGCCACATAGTACCAAGATAACACTGCCATATACTGTGTACATGTTACCACCACATGGTGTCCAAATAATGTGCAATATCCAAATAATACTCCCTTATAGCACTCCAAAAATACTGCAACATAGTACCAAGATAATACTGCCATATACTGCGTTCACGATACCACAACTTGATGCCCAAATAATGTCTTATAGAACCCACAAAATACTGCCACATAGTATCAAGATAATACAGTCATATACAGCCCGCATAATATCACCGCATAGTTTCCAAGCAACATGTACTATCCAGATAATGCTCCCTTACAGACCCTAAATGATTTAGCCATATTGTACCAAGATAATGCTTCCATATACCGCTCACATAATACTACAATACAGTGTCCAGATAAGGGGCAATAATCAAATAGTACTGTCTTAGAGAGCTCACATAATACTGCCCTACACTTCCCACATCATACAACTATTCATTGCAAAAATAATACTGCCATACCCCGCTCAATAATAGCAGGTGGTTTCATTTTACTCCTGAAGTCCCCTAGGTGATTCCCTGTTGGCCACTCCATAAACTTGCCCATATAATATTGACTTCTGTTGTCCTTCATTAGACTCACATACAGTTTGTATAGACATCTGCTATACCGCCATCCGGTTTACACTAGACTTGAGCGTTTTGTGAGAAAGAATGCCGTAGTCCAATTAGAAAAAAGCCGGACGGCTCGCTCCAGCCTCAGGCGCTCGGATGCCAAGCCAATATCATAACTTTGATGCATAAACAGAACCACATGTGATACTGGAGAGAGGAGACGTTAACAAAACAAGATCGGGATTAAACACAACATAAAACCGTACTGTAGTGAATATTATACCGAACCATGACCTGTTATTTCAGGACTGTGGGTCTTTCACTTATTATACGAGACGTTGGTCAGCGCTCAACTGAGCGCAAACACATTATGATGCACATAAATACAAATGGAAAGACTCAGGGGTAGTTGGGGGTTGGCAAAAAGGGCCATTGTCCACCCCCGGTTTTGTTACGGGTCACAATGGGCTGTATTCTCAGCATGTAAAGTGTCACCGCCCCAGACCACCAGGAACTTCACCTTCTAACCTAATTATTTTTATCTAAAGGCAAAATATTCAGACACTAGGTGGAAATTTTCTTTAGGCACTTAATGGTAGCAGGTCTCAGAATTGGGTACTATATGGCGGTATTATTTGGATAACAAAAGTCTATTTGAAGATCCCCCTGTGATTCCCATGATTTCCGTGACTGGAGACCTAACCAATTAGATCCATCGTTCTTCTTGGAATAGAAAAAAAAACATCATATCGTGTCACAAGGAGTCCTCATATCATATATTAGAGACATGCAAGAAGTCCTTGTGACACGATATTACGGGTTTTATTTCTATTCCTAGTAGAATGATGGATCTGATGTGTTCGGTCTCCAGTGAACCAATGGAAGGTGCTTTGTTAGGAGAAAATGAGAATCTCGGGATCTTATGAAACAAAGCTGTAGCCCAAAAGGAAGCAAAAAGTTTCAATGATGAGTAACCAGTGAAGCAGTGCTGAGTTGTACAGGAGGTTCAAAAGCAGAGCTGGTCTGGCGACCTATCAGACACAGCAGCAATGCAGCAGTGCTGAGTTTGTCTCAGAGTCAAATGTAGCACTTGTAACAGTATGATAGAGTTGACTAAACAATATAGCAGTGCTGAGTTTGTCACAGAGTCAAATGTAGCATTCAAAACAGTTTGATAGAGTTGACTCAACAATATAGCAGTGCTGAGTTTGTCACAGAATCAAATGTAGCATTCGAAACAGTATGATAAAGTTGACTAAACAATATAGCAGTGCTGAGTTTGTCACAGAGTCAAATGTAGCATTCAAAACAGTATGATAGAGTTGACTAAACAATATAGCAGTGCTGAGCTTGTCACAGAGTCAAATGTAGAACTCATAACAGTATGATAGAGTTGACTCAATAATATAGCAGAGCTGAGTTTGCCATAGAGTCCAATGCAGAACTGTCAGTGGCACAGCAAAGTTGTCTCAGTGATGTAGTAGATCTGTGTTAGTCCCAAACTGCAAGGCAAAGATGGCCATTGGTATAGCAGAGATACCCAGCGATATAGCAGAGCTTGGTTTGTCAGAGAGTCTTTAGGAAGCAGAAAGGCTGTCCTTCAGTAGCAGCGTGGAAGCCAACTACCTGATTACTCAGGTAGTGGAATATTATGTCAGAGGTGCACGCAGGGTTGCTATGTAAACATTAAGTGCCAAGGAAAAGAGATGACGCTGGATCCAGGAAAGTTGAGTAGCAGGATGGAACATGGCACAGCTTTGGTATGGAGTTAAGGGCATATAGAGGTACTATGGGTGCTCTGTCACACTTCCATACAACGTAAAGGATTACAGAACCATAACAGAAGACATACAAGAATGACTCATATTATAATTGCCTAATTGAACAGTTGATTAGATTTTTGGGGGTTCGTCCGGGATGACATCGTACGGGTTTCTGTGACTGTATTGGTAAAGAGATAAAAACCTAATATACTTGTCATTAATTTCCTCTACTGGTAGAACCTAGGACGACGGGCGGACATACAGTATAACCCTTACTTCACAGTGTGTTGTAGTAATCTGTACTGTTCCCCAACCTCCTCGCATCTCCCCATCACTTCTAACAATACCCATACTGTTACTCTGCGACCAAATTCAACATCTACCACCCATCCTATTGTACGCCAGCCAAACATAATGTTCCTCTATGGAAATACAGAACTGAGAGACCTGACACGGCTCCACAGGGGTCTGTAAGGTCCGTGGCTCAGTATAATGGAAGCACAGTTCCTGGTGTATATAGTGGAAAGACAACCAGACGTTTGTACGGGCTGTGATAATACCATGTGTCGGATGCCGAGTGTGTCCCGTGTACATCGATCTCACCACAGGACGTCTATGTGGAGAAAGTGATGAAGAACAATGACCCAGAGGAGATCCCGGAGAGATTGTTACAGCAGACAGAACCTCCTTTGGAGGACGGTTTGAAAATCTACCAGGAAATACGATCATTGTGGCCAAATGATGAATCAACGTGAATGTTCTGAGTAGAACTCCTATTAGATAAGTATTCCGGATAGTCTGGATCAAAACCAGGTTGGGTTGAAGGCCAGGCAATAAAAAAAAGTCATTAGTCTGTGGTAAGACGTGGTGCAAGGAGCAAGTCTGGGCTGAAATATCATTTTTTTTTTTACCTAGTATAAAAATAAATGTTCTCCATGGTCTGATGTCTGAAGATCCCGACCATGAAGTGAAGACATTCCAAATTATTTATTCTATCAAGATCTGGTTAAAGTAAGACCAGACACCACTTCCTTCTTTGTCTCGGAAGACAAATATTTCCTCTTACACAAAGACATTTTTTCTATTCTGTATTACTCTAATAGGCAAAACAGATAGTTGTCCCAACATATAGGACCATTGTTTAAGGGTCCTTTCCTCAGGGGTCTTCATTGCCTATATCTCCAGCATGTAAACCTTCGCTGGTATAGACCACTAGGGACTTTACCATTAACCCAAACATTTTAACCTTAAAGGGGCTGTCCACTACTAAGACAACCCCTTCTTGATCAAAATGTTGGCCCCCATAAAATAATAAAGCCTATACTCACTTCCTCTGGCGCTGGAGCCATTCCCGCGGTGTCGACACTCACTCTCCCCGGGGCTCTTGTGTGGTGTGTTGTGAAACATGATGCCTGCACCCAATCAATGCTGGCATCACTCTCCTCACCTTCGGATAAATCGATCATGAAGGGGAAGTCTGGGCTGCCGCTGATCCAGGACTTCCTCTTCCTGTTCAATTTGTCTGGAGGCGGGGAGAGTGACGCCAGTGCTGATTGGGCGCCTGTGTCATGTGTCACAACGCACCACACGAGAGCTACGGGAAAAGCGACTGCCGACACCGCGGGAATGGCACCGGCATAGGAGATGAGTATAGGCTTTATTATTTTATTGGGGCCAAGCAAGGGGTGTGACAAGAAGTTGTCCAAGTGGTGGATGACTTCTTTGATCACTTCATGACCAGAGGTATTTTCGTTTTTGCGTTTTCGTTTTTTTCTCCCCTTCTTCCCAGAGCCATAACTTTTTTTTTATTTTTCGGTCATTATGGCCATATGAGGGCTTGTTTTTTGCAGGACAAGTTGTGCTTTGGAACATCACCATTGGTTTTAACATATTGTGTATTGGAAAACGGGAACAAAATTCCAAGTGCGGTGAAATTGCAAAAAAAAGTGCAATTCCACAGTTGTTTTTAGTTTTTTTTTACCATGTTCACTAAATGCTAAATCTGGCCTGCCGTTATGATTCTCCAGGTCATTACGAGTTCATAGACACCAAACATGTCGTGAGTCTTTTTTATCTAAGTGATGAAAAAAAATCCAAACTTTGGTAAAAAAAAAAAAAATGGCACAATTTTCTGAGACATGTAGCGTCTCCATTTTTCGTGATCTGGGGTTGGTTAATGGCTTGTTTTTTGCGTGCCGAGCTGACATTTTGTATTGATACCATTTTAGTGCAGATACGATCTTTTGATCGCCCGTTATTGCATTTTATTGCAATGTAGCGGCAACCAAAAAACTGCAAATATGGCGTTTTCAATTTTTTCTCATTATGCTGTTTAGCGATCGGGTTAACCCCTTAAGCCCCGAGGGTGGTTTGCACGTTAATGACCGGGCCAATTTTTCCCTTTATGAGGTTATAACTCTGGAACGCTTTAACGGATCTTGGCGATTCTGACATTGTTTTCTTGTGACATATTGTACTTCATGTTAGTGGTAAAATTTATTCGATATAACTTGCGTTTATTTGTAAAAAAAATGGAAATTTGGTGAAAATTTTGAAAATTTCGCAATTTTCCAACTTTGAATTTTTATGCCCATAAATCACAGAGATGTGTCACGCAAAATACTTAATAAGTAACATTTCCCACATGTCTACTTTACATCAGCACAATTTTGGAACCAAAATTTTTTTTTGTTAGGGAGTTATAAGGGTTAAAAGTTGACCAGAAATTTCTCATTTTTACAACACCATTTTTTTTTAGGGACCACATCTCATTTGAAGTCATTTTGAGGGGTCTATATGATAGAAAATACCCAAGTGTGACACCATTCTAAAAAATGCACCCCTCAAGGTGCTCAAAACCATATTCAAGAAGTTTATTAACCCTTCTGGTGCTTCACAGGAATTTTTGGAATGTTTAAATAAAAATGAACATTTAACTTTTTTTCACACAAAATTTATTTCTGCTCCAATTTGTTTTATTTTACCAAGGGTAACAGGAGAAAATGGACCCCCAAAATTGTTTTACAGTTTGTCATGAGTACGCTGATACCCCATATGTGGGGGTAAACCACTGTTTGGCACATGGCAGAGCTTGGAAGGGAAGGAGCGCCATTTTACTTTTTAATGCAAAATTGACTGGAATTGAGATGGGACGCCATGTTGCGTTTGGAGAGCCCCTGATGTGCCTAAACATTGAAACCCCCTACAAGTGACACCATTTTGGAAAGTAGACCCCCTAAGGAACTTACCTAGATGTGTGGTGAGCACTTTGACCCACCAAGTGCTTCACAGAAGTTTATAATGCAGAGCCGTAAAAATAAAAAATCATATTTTTTCTCAAAAATGATCTTTTCGCCCCCAATTTTTTATTTTCCCAAGGGTAAGAGAAGAAATTGGACCCCAAAAAATGTTGTGCAATTTGTCCTGAGTACGCTGATACCCCATATGTGGGTGTAAACCATTGTTTGGGCGCATGGCAGAGCTTGGAAGGGAAGGAGCGCCATTTGACTTTTCAATGCAAAATTGACTGGAATTGAGATGGGACGCCATGTTACGTTTGGAGAGCCCCTTATGTGCCTAAACATTGAAACCCCCCACAAGTGACACCATTTTGGAAAGTAGACCCCCTAAGGAACTTATCTAGATGTGTTTTGAGAGCTTTGAACCACCAAGTGTTTCACTACAGATTATAATGCAGAGCCGTGAAAATAAAAATTCTTTTTTTTTCACAAAAGCCCCCAGTTTTGTATTTTCACAAGGGTAACAGGATAAATTAGACCCCAAAAGTTGTTGTCCAGTTTGTCCTGAGTACGCTGATACCCCATATGTGGGGGGGAACCACTGTTTGGGCGCATGACAGAGCTCGGAAGGGAAGGAGCGCCATTTGGAATGCAGACTTAGATGGATTGGTCTGCAGGCGTCACGTTGCATTTGCAGAGCCCCTGATGTACCCAAACAGTACAAACCCCCCCACAAGTGACCCCATATTGGAAACTAGACCTCCCAAGGAACTTATCTAGATGTGTTGTGAGAACTTTGAACCCCCAAGTGTTTCACTACAGTTTACAACGCAGAGCCGTGAAAATAAAACATCTTTTTTTTCCCCACAAAAATGATTTTTAGCCCCCCAAATTTTTATTTTCCCAAGGATAACTGCAGCGCCCCAGAGTCCTGGTCATTGCAGTACTGTGGCTCCGCCACTAAGGGGAGCCATGGTACGTCTGATGGCACTGAAGGAGTTCATCTGACCAGGTATCACAGACACCAATACATTTCACAGTCGGGCCTCCAGGGGGAGCTAAGGGTTCTATTCATTAGGCCACTCCTCACATACTGGTAAAACTGGGGGTCAGGCAGGAAGTTAGATAGAAAGCTGACTGGGTTGGAACCAGGCAACACCTTGTGGCAGAGGGTGTTGCGGGGAAAGATTCGGTAGGGCCCCTGTCAGGGGTGGGATCCTGACAGAGGCTTGACAACTGGACAGAACGTAACGGGACCGTGCCTGCTCAGGATAGCGGCGGTGCCCAAGGAAGGATTAGAGGCGAGATAGATTGTGCTGAGTGAGAAACGAGATCAAAGCAACAAGGAGAATACCAGTAGGAGTCGTGCTGTAAGACCGAGGCAACATCCTACTGAGGCGCAAACAACCGGTGGCCGGAACGCCGAAGGAAGTATTTCTATATACAGCTTCAGGCAATACTTCGAACCAACGGCAGGACAGTCAGTCTCAGGCGGGCTGTCTCACCTAAATCACCTATGCAGTCTTGGGGGGCAACTTGTGGAGAGGGGCGACTCTAGGGTCCCGGAAGAGCTCCGAGCCTACCCGTCAAATGAGTGCCGTCCTAACCGTAACATCAGGGAGGGACGGAGGATTAGCAGAACATCATCTAATCGTGTTGTGAGGGAACTTAAGAAACAGACACAACAGTTGTGGGGACTTTCCGTAAGCACAGCAGGGAAGGACCGCAACACATAGCGCTAGAAGGAAGGCACAGATTTCCACCTGTAAAGAGAACTCTGGAGGTGCCATTGGACCGGCCGGACTTGCGCAGCCTGGTTATCCGGATTCCGGACTGAGGACCCAGAGATCTTCAGTAAAGAGGTAAAGAGACTGCAACCTGTGTCCTCGTTATTTTCTGCACCGCACCACCACCACTATCCACATCTACCACTGACTGTGCGCCCCTCGGCAGGGTAACGGATCGGGCCTAGCCACCGTGACAACCCCAGAGCAGAGACTCAGAGGCCCAGTACCGGGTTCCCCTCGGCCCTGCGGCAGTGGGGGCGCTGCATAACAAGAGAACTTGGACCCCAGAAGTTGTTGTCCAATTTGTCCTGAGTACGCTGATAACCCATATGTTGGGGTAAACCCCTTTTTGGGCGCACGGGAGAGCTCGGAAGGGAAGGAGCACTGTTTTACTTTTTCAACGCAGAATTGTCTGGAATTGAGATCGGACGCCATGTCGCGTTTGGAGAGCCCCTGATGTGCCTGAACAGCGGAAACTCCCCAAATCTACCTGAAACCCTAATCCAAACACACCCCTAACCCTAATCCCAACGGTAACCCTAACCACACCCCTAGCCCTGACACACCCATAATTCTAATCCCAACCCTAATCCCAACCGTAAATGTAATCCAAACCCTAACCCTAACTTTAGCCCCAACCCTAACCCTAACTTTAGCCCCAACCCTAACCCTAACTTTACCTCCAACCCTAGCCCTAACCCTAACCCTAGCCCTAACCCTAACTTTAGCCCCAACCCTAGCCCTAACCCTAGCCCTAACCCTAACCCTAGCCCTAATGGGAAAATGGAAATAAATACATTTTTTTATTTTATTATTTTTCCCAAACTAAGGGGGTGATGAAGGGGGGTTTGATTTACTTTTATAGCGTTTTTTATATCGGATTTTTATGATTGGCAGCTGTCACACACTAAAAGACGCTTTTTATAGCAAAAAAATTTTTGCTTCTCCACATTTTGAGACCTATAATTTTTCCACATTTTGGTCCACAGAGTCATGTGAGGTCTTGTTTTTTGCGGGACTAGTTGACGTTTTTATTGGTAACATTTTCGGACATGTGACCGTTTTTGATCACTTTTTATTCCGATTTTTGTGAAGCAGAATGACCAAAAACCTGCTATTCATGAATTTCTTTTGGGGGAGGCGTTTATACCGTTCCGCGTTTGGTAAAATTGATAAAGCATTTTTATTCTTCGGGTCAGTACGATTACAGCGATATCTCATTTATATAATTTTTTTATGTTTTGGCGCTTTTATACGATAAAAACTATTTTATAGAAAAAATAATTATTTTGGTATCGCTTTATTTTCAGGACTATAACTTTTTATTTTTTTGCTGATGATTCTGTATGGTGGCTTGTTTTTTGCGGTACAAGATGACGTTTTCAGCGGTACCATGGTTATTTATATCCGTCTTTTTGATCGCGTGTTATTCCACTTTTTGTTCAGCGGTATGGTAATAAAGCGTTGTTTTTTGCCTCGTTTTTTTTTTTTTTCTTACGGTGTTTACTGAAGGGGTTAACTAGTGGGGCAGTTTTATAGGTTGGGTCGTTACGGATGCGGCGATACTAAATATGTGTACTTTTATTGTTTTTTTTTTTTTTATTTAGATAAAGAAATGTATTTATGGGAATAATATTTTTTTTTATTATTATTATTTATTTAGGAATTTTTTTTTTTTACACATGTGGAAAATTTTTTTTTTTACTTTTTTACTTTGTCCCAGGGGGGGACATTAGAGATCGATGATCTGACAGTGTGCACAGCACTCTGTCAGAGCACCGATCTCACTGACAGGGCTGCAGGCTTACCAGCGTCTGCACTGTGCAGACACTCGGTAAGCCACCTCCTTCCCTGCAGGACCCGGATGCCGTGGCCATCTTGGATCCGGGACCTGCAGCGAGGAAGGAGGTAGGAGACCCTCAGAGCAATGCGATCACATCGCGTTGCTCCGGGGGGTCTCAGGGAAGCCCACAGTGAGCCCCCTCCCTGCGCGATGCTTCCCTATACCGCCGGTACACTGCAATCATGTTTGATCGCGGTGTGCCGGGGGTTAATGTGCCGGGGGCGGTCCATGACCGCTCCTGGCACATAGTGCCGGATGTCAGCTGCGATAGGCAGCTGACACCCGGCCGCGATCGGCCGCGCTCCCCCCGTGAGCGCGGCCGATCGCGTATGACGTACTATCCCGTCACTGGGAATTAAGTCCCAGGTCACCTTGACGGGATAGTATTTCAGATGGGATTAAGGGGTTAATTCTTTTTATTGATAGATCGGGCGATTCTGAACGCGGCAATACCAAATATGTGTAGGTTTCATTTTTTTATGTTTTATTTTGAATGTGGGGGTGGGGGTGATTTGAACTTTTATTTTTTAAAATCTTTTTTATATTTTTAAAAACTTTTTTTTACTTTTTGCATTCTTCATTAGTCTCCATGGGACTCTAGAAGCTGCAGTTGTCTGATCGGGTCTGCTACACACAGGTGATGATCACATCGCCTGTGTGTAGCAGAAATGCTCACCTGCTATGAGCGCCGACCAGCGGGCGGCGCTCTTAGCAATCCAGCAATGACAACCATAGAAGTCTGCTTCAGACCTTAGGTTGTCATGCTGACCCATTGGTGACTCGCGATCACGTGACGGGGTCACCAACAGGCGGGATTTCTGACGCGCTTCTGGTAAGCGTGAGTTAAATGCCACTGTCAGAGATTGACAGCGGCATTTAATAGGTTAACAGCCGTGGGTGGATCACGATTCCACCTGCAGCTGTTAGAGAAACATGTCAGCCGTTCAAAACAGCTGACATGTGTCAGGAGAGCTATCTGCTCAGTGCTGGAGCCCACATCAAACGGAGCGAGTCTGACGTTGGCAAATTATTACGCCAAACATCAGAAAGGGGTCAAAGAAAACCAATCACCAGGTCAAGATCCAGGCCATTTATTCTTATTTTTTCCATCTGTTTCTATGAGTATTTCTCTTTTTTCTTTTTCAAAATCAGCCATATGGTTTCAGAGATATGGACCTTTTTTATGCTAATTTTTATGCTCTTTAACAAGTGGGCAAAGCAATCTAAAGTCACGCCCCCATAAAATCCTATGAGATACTCCCCATTGGTAAAGAAAGACCATAAAAATTACCACTAAGTAAAAAAGACCATATCTCTGGAACCGTATGACAAATTAAAAAAAAGCAAAATACTCAGGGGTCCAGTGGGAATGAAATAAGATTAAGAACTAGCCACTTTTGTTCTAGAGACAGGTCCTCTTTAAAGTCAGACTCCTACTTCGGATTACAGACCACAATGGACGGACCTGCCACGGATCTCATAATCCGAACTCAACAGCCTCATGCGTGGAACAGTCATGGGTCTCCTTACCTGAAACCACGGCCTCATATACAGTTATGAGGCAAGTAAGAAGACCCATGACTAGTCCGTGCTTTCTGGTCTGAGAAACATAGATGTGTTTATGGCTGACGGATTTATATGTACACTGAATAGCAGTATTGTATATGAGCATTGAATGGCAGCACATTATGGGAAATGTATGGCAGCACAGACTCTATATGATAGTATTATTTGGATAACAAACTAAGGTGATATTTAGGCTTTATATGGCACTATTATTTATGGATACTGTATGGGAGTATTATTTAAGCTATGTATTTCAGCTAATATTTAGTCACTAAATCAAGAATTTTATTAGTTTTTTATTGTAAATATAACTGTTTAAAATCAGTCGACAGAAACAAACATACGGTATGTTGCAACGCAACTCAGGCAGAAACACAATAATTATCATGTGCATACTATACTATGTGGTGCAATGTATTGCAGAAGAAATATATTGTGTGGGACATACAGTGTATAGCAGTATAAGCAGTAAATAGTAGTATTATTTGAATAGTGTATGGCGACATTTATTGGGCAGAATATGCATTATATTATGTGCATACTGTATGGGAGTATTATTTAAGAATTGTGAGCCAGTTTAGATACTGTATAACAGTATTATTTAGTCACTTAATGAAGTATTGTATTGGAAATATATGGCAGTATGAGTAATATATAGTAGTAGAATTTGGATATTGCATTGTATATGTATGCAATATGGGCCCCCACATGAATCAGGGCCTGGGTGCAGCTGCTAACTCCTTAGGGGCACCCATGGACTGGATCCTCATAATATAAACCTTGGATAATCATGAACTTTACCATTAAGCTAATCATTTTTACCTTAAAGCAGCATCTGTCACCAGATTTCAAAATACAACCTAAATATATTGTGTGGCAGTTTTATTTGCATATGGAATGGTAGTATTATATGGATTATATATGGCAGTATAGTAGTATTATGTGAATAATATATGGAGGTAATATTTATCCAATGTATGTCTGTATTATTTGGGTTGCATATGCATTATCATGTGGATATTGTATGGGAGTACTATTTAGGCTATGTATGGCAGTGGTTTAGACTCTCTATAGCATTTTCATTTAGGTATTGAATTAAGTGTTGTGTGGGTGTGACGCTAGTCACTACTCACAGACATGCCATGAGGCCTGTCCCACACGTCCAGATAATTCCCCTATGGGAGGTGGAGCCGCATACAGGAGAAGCTGCGGTGCGGAGAGGACACATCGAGGGAGCTGGGTGAGTATTTTTTTCCAGCGGGAGGGCGCACAGGGGGTGGGAGGGGGGTGGTGGCAGGGATCTTTATTTTAAACACCAAAAAAAAATAAAATGATTTTTCATATCTTCTCTCCAGCGAACGCTGCTGGAGAGAAGAAATGAATGGCGGCTTCAGCACCACGCTGGGGGGACAGCGCTTACTGTAGTGCTGTCTCCTGCACGGCACACGGACTGCACATGGACAGCATCCGTGTGCGGTACGTGTTTTACATGGACCCGTTGACTTTAATGGGTCCGTGTGATCCGTGCGCTCCCACGAACACTGACATGTCTCCGTGTTTTTCTAACGGACACACGGTCCGTGAAAACACGCTGACATGTGCAGAGACACATTGATTTTAATGTGTCTACGTGAGTCAGTGTCTCCGGTACGTGAGAAAACTGTCACCTCACGTACTGGAGCCACTGACGTGTGAAACCGGCCTGAGGCAGGGTAATCAAATGTTCTGGGGTCAGATATCAAGAAAGCATGTCATAGACTAAAGGGGAGAGACAAAAGCATAGTCAAGTCACTGTCTGAGGCCAGAATACCAGGAAGATTGCGGATCAACGCAAAGGGGCTAGGCAAATGGATGGTCAGAACGAGGTCCAAGGTCAGGCAGCAATAGACCAACAAACAGAGCACAGGAAAACAAGGCAAACGTGCAACACCAAGCAAATGCTACAATTGGCAGAGATCTGGAACTGACAGCGTAGCAAGGTAGGTGGCTCATCACTTAGAACAGGGAACACCTGAAGGAAGCTCAGCACCTTCGAGTCAGATTGAACGGCTGAGTTGTCTATCAAAATACGGACAGCTCAGTTCGCCCCTGCACTAGACTGGACGACTGAGCTGTCGCTCTCTACGTACAAGACACACTGAAAGGAGGAATCATGACAGCAGAAAGTACAGTATATAGCAGTATGAGAACCACATAGTAGTATTATTAGGATATATGTTGTGAATTCCGTTCTCGAACTCCCTCCTGTGGTCATGAATGGTACTTCGGCAAGTTCTGTCCGTGGACTCCCTCTGGTGGCTGTGAGTGGAGCTGCTGGTTCTGAGATTCCTTCCTCAGCTGCCTTCGTTTAGTGCTAGGCTGGCTTCTCTATTTAACTCCACTCAGATCGTTACTTCATGCCAGCTGTCAATGTCTTAGCACTGGTTCAGATCTCTCCTGGATCTTTCTGATGACCTGTCTACTCCAGCAGAAGCTAAGTCCCTGCTAGTTAATTTGTTGTTTATTATTTTCTTGTCCAGCTTGCTATCATGATATTGCCTTGCTAGCTGGAAGCTCTGGGATGCAGAGTGGCACCTCCACACCGTGAGTCGGTGCGGGGGTCTTTTTGCACACTCTGCGTGGCATTTTGTAGTTTTTTGTGCTGACCGCAAAGATACCTTTTCTATCCTCTGTCTGTTTAGTGAAGTCTGGCCTCCTTTGCTGAAACCTGTTTCATTCCTGTGTTTGTGACTTCCATCTTAACTCACAGTCAATATTTGTGGGGGGCTGCCTTTTCCTTTGGGGAATTTCTCTGAGGCAAGGTAAGCCTTTATTTCCTATCTTTAGGGGTAGTTAGCTCTTAGGCTGTGAAGAGGCGTCTAGGCAGAGTTAGGTACGCTCCACGGCTATTTCTAGTGTGTGTGATAGGATTAGGGTTTGCGGTCAGCAGAGCTCCCACTTCCCAGAGCTTGTCCTGTTCTACAGTTTAACCATCAGGTCATTCCTAGTGCTCCTAACCACCAGGTCCATAACAGTACAGCTGGCCCGTAAAGTGTTAATGCATCTCAATAGAGGGATAGGAGAAGTTCTGAGACCATTTTTTTTTCTCTGCAGTGTGTTTTGTCTTTCCTTTCCCCTTAACCTCTGGGTGGTTCAGGATTCAGGTGCAGATATGGACATTCAGGGTCTGTCCTCTTGTGTGGATCAACTCACTGCAAGGGTACAAAGCATTCAAAATTATGTAGTTCAGAATCCGATGCTAGAGCCTAGAATTCCGATTCCTGATTTGTTTTCTGGGGATAGATCTAAGTTCCTGAATTTAAAAAATAATTGTAGACTGTTTCTTGCTTTGAAACCCCGCTCCTCTGGTGACCCCATTCAGCAAGTAAAAATCATTATTTCTTTGTTACGTGGCGACCCTCAAGACTGGGCATTTTCCCTTGCGCCAGGAGACCCTGCATTGCGTGATGTGGATGCGTTTTTTCTGGCGCTTGGATTGCTCTATGATGAACCAAATTCAGTGGATCAGGCAGAGAAAATCTTGCTGGCTTTGTGTCAGGGTCAGGATGAAGCGGAGGTATATTGTCAGAAGTTTAGAAAGTGGTCTGTGCTTACTCAGTGGAATGAGTGTGCCCTGGCGGCAATTTTCAGAAAGGGTCTTTCTGAAGCCCTTAAGGATGTTATGGTGGGGTTCCCCACGCCTGCTGGTCTGAATGAGTCTATGTCCTTGGCCATTCAGATCGATCGGCGCTTGCGTGAGCGCAAAGCTGTGCACCATTTGGCGATATCTTCTGAGCAGAGGCCTGAGCCTATGCAATGTGATAGGACTTTGACCAGAGCTGAACGGCAAGAACACAGACGTCAGAATGGGCTGTGTTTTTACTGTGGTGACTCCACTCATGCTATCTCTGATTGTCCTAAGCGCACTAAGCGGTTCGCTAGGTCTGTCACCATTGGTACTGTACAGCCTAAATTTCTTTTGTCCGTTACTCTGATTTGCTCTTTGTCGTCCTATTCTGTTATGGATCTGTTATGGATCTATGTTATCTGTTTGTGGATTCAGGCGCTGCCCTGAATTTGATGGACTTGGAGTTTGCCAGGCGCTGTGGTTTTTTCTTGGAGCCCTTGCAGTATCCTATTCCATTGAGGGGAATTGATGCTACGCCTTTGGCCAAGAATAAGCCTCAGTACTGGACTCAGTTGACCATGTGCATGGCTCCTGCACATCAGGAGGATATTCGCTTTTTGGTGTTGCATAATCTGCATGATGTGGTCGTGTTGGGTTTGCCATGGCTGCAGGTCCATAATCCTGTATTGGATTGGAAATCAATGTCTGTGTCCAGTTGGGGTTGTCAGGGGGTACATGGTGATGTTCCATTGTTGTCAATTTCTTCTTCTACTCCTTCTGAAGTCCCTGAGTTTTTGTCGGATTACCGGGATGTATTTGATGAGCCCAAATCCAGTGCCCTACCTCCTCATAGGGATTGCGATAGTGCTATTAATTTGATTCCTGGTAGTAAGTTTCCTAAGAGCCGACTGTTCTATTTATCTGTGCCAGAACACGCCGCTATGCGGAGTTATATAAAGGAGTCCTTGGAGAAAGGGCATATTCGCCCGTCATCGTCACCGTTGGGAGCAGGGTTCTTTTTTGTGGCCAAGAAGGATGGTTCTCTGAGACCTTGTATAGATTACCGCCTTCTCAATAAAATCACGGTCAAATTTCAGTACCCTTTGCCTCTGCTGTCTGATTTGTTTGCTCGGATTAAGGGGGCTGGTTGGTTCACCAAGATAGATCTTCGAGGGGCGTATAATCTTGTGCGTATTAAACAGGGCGATGAATGGAAAACTGCATTTAATACGCCCGAGGGCCATTTTGAGTACCTGGTGATGCCATTCGGGCTTTCTAATGCCCCATCTGTGTTTCAGTCCTTTATGCATGACATCTTCTGAAAGTACCTGGATAGATTCATGATTGTATATTTGGATGATATTTTGGTCTTCTCGGATGACTGGGAGTCTCATGTGAAGCAGGTCAGAATGGTGTTCCAGGTCCTTCGTGCTAATTCTGTTGTGAATTTGCTTTTTTGCTCCCTCTAGTGGTTACTAGTGATTTGACTCTGGATATGTCAGTCATCCCTTGTATGCTCACCTGGGCCGTTAGTTCAGGGGTGTTGCTATATAAGCTCCCTGGACCTTCAGTTCAATGCCTGGCAACGTTGTAATCAGAGCTAATCTGTTGTGCTCTTGTCTACTGATCCTGGTTCCTGCTAGATTAAGCTAAGTCTGCTTTCTTGCTTTTTGTTATTTGTTTTTGTTTGCATTTTTGTCCAGCTTGTACTTAATCTGTATCCTGTCCTTGCTGGAAGCTCTAGGGAGCTGGTGTTCTCCCCCCGGGCCGTTAGACGGTTCGGGGGTTCTTGAATTTCCAGCGTGGATGTTTGATAGGGTTTTTGTTGACCATATAAGTTATCTTACTACATTCTGCTATTAGTAAGCGGGCCTCTCTTTGCTAAACCTAGCTCATTTCTATGTTTGTCATTTCCTCTTACCTCACCGTTATTATTTGTGGGGGGCTTGTATCCTACTTTTGGGGTCCTTTCTCTGGAGGCAAGAGAGGTCTTTGTTTTCCTCTTCTAGGGGTAGTTAGTTCTCCGGCTGGCGCGAGACATCTAGCGACCAACGTAGGCATGTTCCCCGGCTACTTCTAGTGTTGGCGTTAGGAGTAGATATATGGTCAACCCAGTTACCACTGCCCTATGAGCTGGATTTTTGTACTTCGCAGACTTACCTATTTCTCTGAGACCCTCGCCATTGGGGTCATAACAGTTTGCCAGGCCAGTATTAAATGTTAAATGCATTGCAGAAGCGGGATTATAAGAAAGAAAATTCTGAGTTTTTTTTTTTTTTTTTTTCTCTCTCTCATTTTTTTTTCTTTTCCCCTTTACCTCTGAGTGGCTCAAGCTTGCTGCAGACATGAATGTCCAGACCTTGATTACAAGTGTGGACCAGCTTGCTGCTCGTGTGCAGGGCATACAAGATTATGTTACCAGAAATCCTATGTCAGAACCTAAGATACCGATTCCTGAATTGTTTTTCGGAGACCGATTTAAGTTTAGAAATTTCAGGAATAATTGTAAATTATTTTTGTCCCTGAGACCCTGTTCATCTGGAGACTCCGCTCAGCAAGTGAAAATTGTTATGTCTTTTTTACGGGGCGACCCTCAGGATTGGGCCTTCTCGCTGGCGCCAGGAGATCCGGCATTGGCGGATATTGATGCGTTTTTTCTGGCGCTCGGTTTACTTTATGAGGAACCCAATCTTGAGATTCAGGCAGAAAAAGCCTTGCTGGCTATGTCTCAGGGCCAGGACGAGGCTGAAGTGTATTGCCAAAAATTTCGGAAATGGTCCGTGCTGACTCAGTGGAACAAGTGTGCACTGGCCGCAAATTTTAGAAATGGCCTTTCTGAAGCCATTAAGAATGTGATGGTGGGTTTCCCTATTCCCACAGGTCTAAATGATTCCATGGCCCTGGCTATTCAAATTGACCGGCGGTTGCGGGAGCGCAAAACCGCAAATTCCCTTATGGTGTTGTCTGAACAGGCACCTGATTTAAGGCAATGTGATAGAATCCTGACTAGAAATGAGCGGAAAATTCATAGACGCCAGAATGGCTTGTGTTACTACTGTGGTGATTCTACACATGTTATCTCAGCATGCTCTAAACGTCTAACTAAGGTTGTTAGTCCTGTCACCGTTGGTAATTTGCAACCTAAACTTATTCTATCTGTAACTTTGATTTGTTCACTGTCATCTTATCCTGCCATGGCGTTTGTAGATTCAGGTGCTGCCCTGAGTCTTATGGATCTGTCATTTGCCAGGCGCTGTGGTTTTGTTCTTGAGCCATTGGAAAATCCAATCCCTCTTAGGGGTATTGATGCTACGCCGTTGGCAGAAAATAAACCGCAGTTTTGAACACAGGTTACCATGTGTATGACTCCTGAACATCGGGAGGTTATACGTTTTCTTGTTTTGAATAAAATGCATGATTTGGTTGTTTTGGGGTTGCCATGGTTGCAGACCCATAATCCAGTCTTGGATTGGAAGGCCATGTCAGTGTCAAGTTGGGGATGCCGTGGAAATCATGGGGATTCCCTGCCCGTGTCTATTGCTTCTTCTACGCCTTCGGACGTTCCGGAGTATTTGTCTGATTATCAGGATGTTTTCAGCGAGTCCAGGTCCAGTGCACTGCCTCCTCGTAGGGAGTGTGACTGCGCAATAGAGTTGATTCCAGGCAGTAAGTTTCCTAAGGGAAGATTATTTAACCTGTCGGTACCTGAACATACCGCTATGCGTTCATATATTAGAGAGTCTCTGGAGAAGGGGCATATCCGTCCTTCTTCTTCCCCTCTTGGTGCGGGATTCTTTTTTGTGGCCAAAAAGGACGGATCTTTGAGGCCTTGTATTGACTATCGGCTCTTAAATAAGATCACTGTCAAATTTCAGTATCCTTTGCCGCTGTTGTCAGACTTGTTTGCCCGGATTAAAGGTGCCAAGTGGTTCACCAAGATAGATCTTCGTGGTGCGTACAACCTTGTGCGCATTAAGCAAGGAGATGAATGGAAAACCGCATTCAATACGCCCGAAGGTCATTTTGAGTACTTGGTGATGCCTTTTGGGCTCTCTAATGCGCCTTCAGTTTTTCAGTCCTTTATGCATGACATTTTCCGGAAGTATCTGGATAAATTTTTGATCGTTTATCTGGACGATATTCTGGTTTTTTCTGATGATTGGGACTCGCATGTAGAACAGGTCAGGATGGTTTTCAAGATTTTGCGTGAAAATTCTTTGTTTGTTAAAGGCTCAAAGTGTCTCTTTGGTGTACAGAAGGTTCCCTTTTTAGGGTTCATTTTTTCCCCTTCTGCTGTGGAGATGGACCCAGTCAAGGTCCGAGCTATTCATGATTGGACTCAGCCCTCGTCAGTTAAGAGTCTTCAGAAGTTCTTGGGTTTTGCTAACTTTTACCGTCGTTTTATCGCTAATTTTTCTAGCGTTGTTAAACCTTTGACGGATATGACCAAGAAAGGCTCTGATGTAGCTAACTGGGCTCCTGCTGCCGTGGAGGCTTTCCAGGAGTTGAAACGCCGGTTTACTTCGGCGCCTGTTTTGTGCCAGCCTGATGTCTCACTGCCCTTTCAGGTTGAGGTGGATGCTTCGGAGATTGGGGCAGGGGCCGTTTTGTCTCAGAGAGGTCCTGGTTGCTCTACTATGAGACCTTGTGCCTTTTTCTCTAGGAAGTTTTCGCCTGCAGAGCGAAATTATGATGTGGGCAATCGGGAGTTGTTGGCCATGAAGTGGGCATTTGAGGAGTGGCGTCATTGGCTCGAGGGTGCTAAGCATCGTGTGGTGGTTTTGACTGATCACAAAAATCTGATGTATCTCGAGTCTGCTAAACGCCTGAATCCTAGACAGGCCCGCTGGTCATTGTTTTTCTCCCGTTTTGACTTTGTGGTCTCGTATTTACCAGGTTCGAAGAATGTGAAGGCCGATGCTCTGTCTAGGAGCTTTGTGCCTGATGCTCCTGGAGTCGCTGAACCTGTGGGTATTCTTAAGGAAGGAGTTATCTTGTCAGCTATTTCTCCGGATCTGCGACGTGTGTTGCAGAGATTTCAGGCTGGTAGGCCTGACTCTTGTCCACCTGACAGATTGTTTGTGCCTGCTAGGTGGACCAGTAGAGTCATTTCCGAGGTTCATTCCTCGGTGTTGGCAGGGCACCCGGAAATTTTTGGCACCAGGGATCTGGTGGCCAGGTCCTTTTGGTGGCCGTCCTTGTCTGGGGATGTGCGGTCTTTTGTGCAGTCCTGTGGGACTTGTGCTCGAGCTAAGCCTTGCTGTTCTCGTGCCAGCGGGTTGCTCTTGCCCTTGCCTGTCCCGAAGAGACCTTGGACACACATCTCTATGGATTTCATTTCTGATCTTCCGGTGTCTCGGGGCATGTCTGTCATCTGGGTGATATGTGATCGTTTCTCCAAGATGGTCCATTTGGTTCCTTTGCCTAAGCTGCCTTCCTCTTCCGATCTGGTTCCTGTGTTCTTACAGAACGTGGTCCGTTTACACGGCATTCCTGAGAATATTGTGTCGGACAGAGGATCCCAGTTTGTTTCCAGGTTCTGGCGATCCTTTTGTGGTAGGATGGGCATTGATTTGTCGTTTTCGTCCGCTTTTCATCCACAGACTAATGGACAAACGGAGCGAACTAATCAGACTCTGGAGGCTTATTTGAGGTGTTTTGTCTCTTCTGATCAGGATGATTGGGTGACCTTCTTGCCGTTGGCTGAATTTGCCCTTAATAATCGGGCTAGTTCCGCCACCTTGGTTTCGCCATTTTTCTGCAACTCTGGTTTCCATCCTCGTTTTTCCTCGGGACATGTGGAGCCTTCTGACTGTCCTGGGGTGGATTCTGTGGTAGATAGGTTGCAGCAGATCTGGAATCATGTGGTGGACAACTTGAAGTTGTCACAGGAGAAGGCTCAGCGTTTTGCCAACCGCCGCCGCGGTGTGGGTCCCCGACTTCGTGTTGGGGATTTGGTATGGCTGTCTTCTCGATTTGTTCCTATGAAGGTCTCCTCTCCCAAATTTAAGCCTCGCTTCATTGGTCCGTACAAGATATTGGAAATCCTTAATCCTGTGTCCTTTCGCCTGGATCTTCCGGTGTCGTTTGCCATTCACAACGTATTTCATAGGTCCTTGTTGCGGCGGTACGTTGTGCCTGTGGTTCCTTCTGCTGAGCCTCCTGCTCCAGTGTTGGTTGAGGGCGAGTTGGAGTACGTGGTGGAGAAGATCTTAGATTCTCGTCTCTCCAGGCGGAGGCTTCAGTACCTGGTCAAGTGGAAGGGCTATGGTCAGGA
This sequence comes from Ranitomeya variabilis, assembly GCF_051348905.1. NCBI lineage: Eukaryota > Metazoa > Chordata > Amphibia > Anura > Dendrobatidae > Ranitomeya > Ranitomeya variabilis. The sequence continues at coordinate 55,382,241 of NC_135236.1, forward strand.
GGATAATTCCTGGGTGGTCGCCTCTGATGTGCATGCGGACGATTTAGTTCGGGCCTTTCACGCCGCTCATCCGGATCGCCCTGGTGGTCTTGGTGAGGGTTCGGTGACCCCTCACTAAGGAGGGGGTACTGTTGTGAATTTGCTTTTTTGCTCCCTCTAGTGGTTACTAGTGATTTGACTCTGGATATGTCAGTCATCCCTTGTATGCTCACCTGGGCCGTTAGTTCAGGGGTGTTGCTATATAAGCTCCCTGGACCTTCAGTTCAATGCCTGGCAACGTTGTAATCAGAGCTAATCTGTTGTGCTCTTGTCTACTGATCCTGGTTCCTGCTAGATTAAGCTAAGTCTGCTTTCTTGCTTTTTGTTATTTGTTTTTGTTTGCATTTTTGTCCAGCTTGTACTTAATCTGTATCCTGTCCTTGCTGGAAGCTCTAGGGAGCTGGTGTTCTCCCCCCGGGCCGTTAGACGGTTCGGGGGTTCTTGAATTTCCAGCGTGGATGTTTGATAGGGTTTTTGTTGACCATATAAGTTATCTTACTACATTCTGCTATTAGTAAGCGGGCCTCTCTTTGCTAAACCTAGCTCATTTCTATGTTTGTCATTTCCTCTTACCTCACCGTTATTATTTGTGGGGGGCTTGTATCCTACTTTTGGGGTCCTTTCTCTGGAGGCAAGAGAGGTCTTTGTTTTCCTCTTCTAGGGGTAGTTAGTTCTCCGGCTGGCGCGAGACATCTAGCGACCAACGTAGGCATGTTCCCCGGCTACTTCTAGTGTTGGCGTTAGGAGTAGATATATGGTCAACCCAGTTACCACTGCCCTATGAGCTGGATTTTTGTACTTCGCAGACTTACCTATTTCTCTGAGACCCTCGCCATTGGGGTCATAACAAATTCCTTGTTTGTGAAGGGGTCTAAATGTCTCTTCGGAGTTCAGAAGGTTTCATTTTTGGGCTTCATTTTTTCCCCTTCTACTATCGAGATGGATCCTGTTAAAGTTCAGGCCATTTATGATTGGACTCAGCCTACATCTGTGAAGAGCCTTCAGAAATTCCTGGGCTTTGCTAATTTTTACCGTCGCTTCATCGCTAATTTTTCTAGTGTTGTTAAACCATTGACTGATTTGACCAAGAAAGGTGCGGATGTGGTGAATTGGTCCTCTGCGTCCGTGGAGGCTTTTCAGGAGCTGAAATGTCGTTTCTCTTCAGCCCCTGTGTTGTGTCAGCCAGATGTTTCGCTCCCTTTTCAGGTCGAGGTAGATGCTTCTGAGATTGGAGCAGGGGCTGTTTTGTCTCAAAGAAATTCTGATGGTTCTGTGATGAAGCCATGTGCTTTCTTTTCTAGGAAGTTTTCGCCTGCTGAGCGTAATTATGATGTTGGCAATCGGGAGTTGTTGCCTATGAAGTGGGCATTCGAGGAGTGGCGACATTGGCTTGAAGGAGCCAAGCATCGCGTGGTGGTCTTGACGGATCACAAGAATCTGACTTATCTCGAGTCTGCCAAGCGGTTGAATCCTAGACAGGCTCGTTGGTCGCTGTTTTTCTCCCGTTTCGATTTTGTGGTTTCATACCTTCCGGGCTCTAAGAATGTGAAGGCTGATGCCCTTTCAAGGAGTTTTGTGCCTGATTCTCCGGGAGTTGCTGAGCCGGCTAGTATTCTCAAAGAGGGGGTAATTTTGTCTGCCATCTCCCCTGATTTGCGGCGGGTGCTGCAGGAGTTTCAGGCTGATAGACCTGACCGTTGTCCAGCGGAGAAACTTTTTGTCCCTGATAGATGGACTAGTAGAGTTATCTCTGAGGTTCATTGTTCGGTGTTGGCTGGTCATCCTGGAATCTTTGGTACCAGAGATTTGGTGGCTAGGTCCTTTTGGTGGCCGTCCTTGTCACGAGATGTGCGTTCTTTTGTGCAGTCCTGTGGGACTTGTGCTCGGGCTAAGCCCTGCTGTTCTCGTGCCAGTGGGTTGCTTTTGCCCTTGCCAGTCCCGAAAAGGCCCTGGACGCACATTTCCATGGATTTTATTTCGGATCTCCCTGTCTCTCAAAGGATGTCGGTCATCTGGGTGGTTTGTGATCGCTTCTCTAAGATGGTCCATTTGGTACCCTTGCCTAAGTTGCCTTCCTCCTCTGATTTGGTTCCGTTATTTTTCCAGCATGTGGTTCGTTTGCACGGCATTGATTTGTCTTTTTCTTTGGCTTTCCATCCTCAGACAAATGGCCAAACCGAACGAACCAATCAGACTTTGGAGGCATATCTGAGATGCTTTGTTTCTGCTGATCAGGATGATTGGGTGACCTTCTTGCCTTTGGCTGAGTTCGCCCTTAATAATCGGGCCAGTTCGACTACTTTGGTTTCACCTTTTTTTTGTAATTCTGGTTTCCATCCTCGTTTTTCTTCAGGGCAGGTTGAGCCTTCGGACTGTCCTGGTGTGGATTCTGTGGTGGACAGGTTGCAGCAAATTTGGACTCACGTAGTGGACAATTTGACATTGTCCCAGGAGAGGGCTCAACGTTTCGCTAACTGCCGTCGCTGTGTTGGTCCCCGACTTCGTGTTGGGGATTTGGTTTGGTTGTCGTCTCGTTATGTTCCTATGAAGGTTTCTTCTCCTAAGTTTAAGCCTCGTTTCATTGGTCCTTATAAAATTTCTGAAATTCTCAATCCTGTGTCATTTCGTTTGGCCCTTCCTGCTTCTTTTGCCATCCATAATGTGTTCCATAGGTCGTTGTTGCGGAGATATGTGGCGCCTATGGTTCCCTCCGTTGACCCTCCTGCTCCGGTGTTGGTCGAGGGGGAGTTGGAGTATGTGGTGGAGAAGATTTTAGATTCTCGTGTTTCGAGACGGAAACTTCAGTACCTGGTCAAGTGGAAGGGCTATGGTCAGGAAGATAATTCCTGGGTTGTTGCCTCTGATGTCCATGCTGCCGATTTAGTTTGTGCCTTTCATTTGGCTCGTCCTGATCGGCCTGGGGGCTCTGGTGAGGGTTCGGTGACCCCTCCTCAAGGGGGGGGTACTGTTGTGAATTCCGTTCTCGAACTCCCTCCTGTGGTCATGAATGGTACTTCGGAAAGTTCTGTCCGTGGACTCCCTCTGGTGGCTGTGAGTGGAGCTGCTGGTTCTGAGATTCCTTCCTCAGCTGCCTTCGTTTAGTGCTAGGCTGGCTTCTCTATTTAACTCCACTCAGATCGTTACTTCATGCCAGCTGTCAATGTCTTAGCACTGGTTCAGATCTCTCCTGGATCTTTCTGATGACCTGTCTACTCCAGCAGAAGCTAAGTCCCTGCTAGTTAATTTGTTGTTTATTATTTTCTTGTCCAGCTTGCTATCATGATATTGCCTTGCTAGCTGGAAGCTCTGGGATGCAGAGTGGCACCTCCACACCGTGAGTCGGTGCGGGGGTCTTTTTGCACACTCTGCGTGGCATTTTGTAGTTTTTTGTGCTGACCGCAAAGATACCTTTTCTATCCTCTGTCTGTTTAGTGAAGTCTGGCCTCCTTTGCTGAAACCTGTTTTCATTCCTGTGTTTGTGACTTCCATCTTAACTCACAGTCAATATTTGTGGGGGGCTGCCTTTTCCTTTGGGGAATTTCTCTGAGGCAAGGTAAGCCTTTATTTCCTATCTTTAGGGGTAGTTAGCTCTTAGGCTGTGAAGAGGCGTCTAGGCAGAGTTAGGTACGCTCCACGGCTATTTCTAGTGTGTGTGATAGGATTAGGGTTTGCGGTCAGCAGAGCTCCCACTTCCCAGAGCTTGTCCTGTTCTACAGTTTAACCATCAGGTCATTCCTAGTGCTCCTAACCACCAGGTCCATAACAGATATATTACTGTACCTGTGTGAAATGTTGGCCCCCGTTAGAAACCAGTCATCTTCAGGATTACATAACAGCAGGTTTGTTAGCCCTGCAATGATAATATCCTGCTGATAAAACAGTGATATTATCAAAACTACAGTAAGCAGCCAAGTAGTTGACATTGCTGGAATCAGGGTTTCTGCACCTGCATCTGTCAGGACTCTGAACATTTTTTACCTTTTGTGCATTACTGCCCTTTTCCAAGATGGCGTCTTTGGTCTCATGTGCACTCTGTCTTCCTGCTATAAAACTCCATTCCAGCCTTCAGTCTGTGCTAGAGTATTCTGCCTTGCATCCAGTAGAGTTATTGAACTCCCATAGTCATGAAGCGTTGAATTTTTAACAAATACCTTTATTAACACATACAATACACATAATTAAAAAATGCCTCACAATCAAAAATATTAATACCAATACAGAGGCCAGCGAAAATTGAACTATGCAAATCCAGGTAAACCACAATCCCCTTGCATAGTATGCATAATTAGCATTGCACCAAATTCAATATGACAGAAAGATCAATTTGATTAAAGTGACAGTGCAGACTGAATAACTGGTAAGGCCCCTAGGAGTGCCAATATGTGTTGTGCACTCCTATCTCCCTATAATGAAGCCTGTGATAAATCATAACACGGCAATAAATTGTCCCTCAGTTATAATGGGCAGTTACCCAGCATTAAATGTTGTGTAAATTTACATCTAGTAATATTCCTGAGCCTAATAGCCTCACAAAAGCCAGATCACAAAATAATCGCCCGCACCTCACGCAAGTTTCATGGGAAGGAAAAAACCCTACCCCAAACAAGTGGGGGATCAAGGCAGACAAAAATTTCCAGTTTAAACCCTCATTGCCCTTTCAGTCCGATCAAAAAATGCATCTCACTATGGAGAATCAAACGTAAAACAATGTCCAATGCAATACATATTACCTGGGTAAGTTGGCAAAAGCTCACAACCTCGTGGCACGCTGAGACTCCGTTACCCCGACGCGCGTTTCGCATCTGCTTCCTCCTGGGGGCATGCCACGAGGTTGTGAGCTTTTGCCAACTTACCCAGGTAATATGTATTGCGTTGGACATTGTTTTACGTTTGATTCTCCATAGTGAGATGCATTTTTGATTATTCGATTATTTTGTGATCTGGCTTTTGTGAGGCTATTAGGCTCAGGAATATTACTAGATGTAAATTTACACAACATTTAATGCTGGGTAACTGCCCATTATAACTGAGGGACAATTTATTGCCGTGTTATGATTTATCACAGGCTTCATTATAGGGAGATAGGAGTGCACAACACATATTGGCACTCCTAGGGGCCTTACGAGTTATTCAGTCTGCACTGTCACTTTAATCAAATTGATCTTTCTGTCATATTGAATTTGGTGCAATGCTAATTATGCATACTATGCAAGGGGATTGTGGTTTACCTGGATTTGCATAGTTCAATTTTCGCTGGCCTCTGTATTGGTATTAATATTTTTGATTGTGAGGCATTTTTTAATTATGTGTATTGTATGTGTTAATAAAGGTATTTGTTAAAAATTCAACGCTTCATGACTATGGGAGTTCAATAACTCTACTGTCAGTATGTTCTCATTAACTTCGAAGTGTTTCCCATTCTAGGTGTAGAGGAAATGGGTTGGTGCTTTGTGTTTAAAGGATTTATTCATGTCAAGTATCCTCAAGAATAATTGTGCTTCATAGACTTTCTGCTTGATTGCATTTTCCTCTGAAGTTTCCTATAGACTGCTAAGCTGTGTTTATTATTTGCACCAAGTGTTGTGGACTTGAGTTTCTCTCTGCACCTGTTTGAATCACCGTGTGATAATATAGACTTTACCACTTATAAAACTGTGTCCTGTAGTTGTCTTGTTCCAGGCAAAGAGTCTCCTGAGTTATCCCCTATAATTATTACAGCATCATGCTGATATAGAGTGGACAACCCCTTTAAGTGATGGGATTTACCACGAGGCACTAAGCTATATTATCAAGTGTTCATACGATTATGATCCTTTGTTAGGAATTTCTATATGACTATGATTCATAGTAGGCTACGCCATGTCACTTTGTGGTTTCTAGAAAAAATGGACACGGTTCTGGGAACGCAAGGACACCCGATGCTGATGGAAAGAAACAATTAATGAGATCTTGACATCATGTCTAAATTATAGAGAATCCATCTCTCGGTGGGTAAACATTATTCGCAAAAGGACATTTTTTGCTTTGTTTGTCTTCTGGTAGAGAATAGAGAAGCCTGAGAAGAATATGACCCGGTGTCCTCGCAGATCCCCAAGGAGTACACACTCAACACAGGAAGCAGCGCTGACTACAGTGATACCGAGTATGTCCATAATTAGAAGCCACAGTCATGTGGTAAAAGAAAACATGCAGAAACCAGGTTACTATATCGATAATGTCATGTCTAGAGCTTTGACATGCAAATGAGTGGTGGAATTATGGGAGTGAAACTCATTTAGATTCTATAGGATGAGGAAGGGATGTTGAGTGGTGAGGGCAAGACCATAACTGGACACAGACAGGGTCCGAAAACAATATTGTTAATACTACAATATTGGAAGAATGGCTGGGACCCTATTCCAGGCTCTGCACAATTTAAATGGGGTTCTAAAAGAATGTAATAAAATAGCCACCCATCCCATAATTCAAAAAGCAATCTGTCCTAGTAATGTGTCAGGCATGGTTACAGTCTGAAAAATCACTGTTAATGAGAACTATGCCTCAACTGACAGAGGAGCTAGATCCTAAGTACACATACTGGTGAGGTGCTGGAGAAGGGTTGAGACAGGAGAAGAAATAAATCTTCTGCCAGGCTGGCTGTGCACAGAAGACTGAGGCTGGAGAAAAAATTCTTAGTACTGATTCAGGGAGAAGAAGATTTGTTCTCTGTCACAGACCTTTCCTGGCACCTCAGAGGAATGTGTGCTTACAATACAGTTCATCTGTTCATTGAGAAACAGGTCATAGGTGCGTTGGTTATTGACACTGAAGCCTTTATTCACATCTGACTAGGGCAAGCTAACATTTGAATTATGCGATGGGTGCCATTTTATTACAGTCTTGGAGAATACCTTTAAGTCAAGATAATCACTATACCCTTTTACTGACTTTCCGAACTGTCCAGGCCAAACTATACACCAAGGGATCTTCAGTGGTGTTTGTAGCTCTCCAACCTATTGCATACTTGCCAACTCTCCCAAAACGCACAGAGGCTGCAGGAATTCTGGGAGACCACCCAAACCCCTGGGATTGATAGGAAATTTGCCATACTGACATCTAAGCCTTTGGAAACCTCCTGGAAGCATTGCTGTAAGGCAGGTTTCTTGTCCTTAATGACATATTCTGGTGGTGGGAAATAAAGTGTGGAGAATATGTGGAAGGGGCATGGCCAGTAACAGGGCATTTTTAGGAGAAAGTTGTTCTGCTTCACATTCACATTGAATCTGTAGTAGCCCAACTCTGAAAGTATGACTTATTGGAAAACTTGACACGGTCATAACATATCATCACCTGACCCTCACCCTCCAAAATCTTCAACCACCATATCCTATGTAAGGGTGAGCCAGGGTGGTAGTCATGGCTGAGAGCAAACCCTGTATCACACCCTGGCCTCCCCTCACATTACAATAATAATCTTTATTTATTTCAATACAATACAGCCTTTCTTTCTGCCTACCAGTGTTTTGGGTCTCTGCACCCTCAGGGTCCACCCTGGGCTGCCGAAGGCTCCTTGTCGACAGCATCACACAAAGGGAGACACAGTCCAGCTCAACTTTAACAACAGCTTTACTTAGTTGTTTACAAAGCACATCCGAGTTCTTTCCAGCATCCACATCAAGTTTCACAACGAGCAACTCCTCTTCTGTCCCTGGCCTTCTCTCTCAGTCACTAAGCTCGCTTCCGGGATGGACCGAACCTTTCGATCCCTCTCTGTTCAGCCCTACTCCATTTGGGAACTCCCTCAGCCGTTTCGCCCTGGTTCTGAGGGCGGTAGCCCATGCAATAAGCTGCCACATGATGAGCGACCTGCCTGTACTCCTTAGCATCTTCTAGTAACTGCAGTCCCACTAATACTGCACCAATAGCACTGTTGCTGTTGCTCCTCCTGATGAGGTCCTGACCAGGGATGTTATATGGCTGGGCCTTATTCTTCTCCAACGTTGCGTGGCACGGTGTTGCCCGGGGCTTGCTAGCTCAAGTGAGCTGCATTGGCCCAACTGACTCTATTAGGAAGTCCTTCCTGCCTTATCCACCGTACCCCTCCTATATAACTATTTATAGCGCTATTACTACACCTATAATATACCCCATCTTGTGGCTAACTTTGGGTACTACACTCACCCTACCAGTACAAGGACATTACACATACACATTACATATAGAATGTATATACAGTACAGACCAAATGTTTGGACACTGTTGTGAATTCCGTTTCCGGGCTCCCTCTTGTGGTCATGAGTGGTACTGTGTGAGTTCTGTTCTTGGGCTCCCTCTGGTGGCCTTTAGCGATACGGCTGGTCTGTGTCTGGGTTCCGGCTGCCTGGTTTTCTGCCACTCTGGCTCCTATTTAACTCCACCTGGACCTTTACTTTTTGCCAGCTGTCGTTGTATTCAGTACTGGTTTGATCTCTCTTGGACTTCCCTTGTGACCTGTCTCCTCCTGGAGAAGCTAAGTCTTGCTTGTTCATGTTTGCTCATGTTTCCCTGAAAATGTTTCTCACTATATGATGAGTTCAGTCCAGCTTGCTTATATGTGATTTTCTTGCTTGCTGGAAGCTCTGGGGTGCAGAGTGCGCCCCTCACATCGTGAGTCGGTGTGGGGGTTCTTGTATTCTCTGCGTGGATTATTTTTGATAGCATTTTGTACTGACCGCACAGATTCCTTGCTATCTTCTGACTATTTAGTATTAGCGGGCCTCATTTGCTAAAACCTGTTTCATTTCTACGTTTGTGTTTTCCCCTTCCCTCACCGTTATTATTTGTGGGGGGCTGTCTAAACTTTGGGGTTTTCTCTGAGGCAAGTGAGGCTTGCTTTCTCTTTAGGGGTAGCTAGTTTCTCAGGCTGTGAAGAGGCGTCTAGGTTTTTAGGAAACGCTCCACGGCTGCCTCTAGTGTGTGTGGATAGGATCAGGGTTGCGGTCAGTAAAGTTCCCACATCCCCAGAGCTACTCCGATATTCTGTTTACTTATCAGGTCAGTTTGGTTATCCTTACCACCAGGATCATAACAGTACAGCTGGCCTATAAAGTGTTAATGCATCGCAAAAGAGGGATAAGAGAAGCCTTGAGTTCATTTTTTTTTTTCCTCTGCAGTGTGTCTAGCCTCTCTCCTCCCCTTAATCTCTGGGTGGTTCAGAATTCAGCTGCAGATATGGACATTCAGAGTCTGTCCTCTAGTGTGGATCATCTCACTGCAAGGGTACAAAGCATCCAGGATTATGTTGTTCACAGTCCTATGTCAGAGCCTAAATTACCGATTCCTGAGTTGTTCTCTGGAGATAGATCTAGGTTTTTGAACTTCAAGAATAATTGCAAGTTATTCCTTTCTCTGAGACCTCGTTCCTCTGGTGACCCAGTTCAGCAAGTTAAAATTATTATTTATTTGTTACGTGGTGACCCTCAAGATTGGGCATTCTCTCTGGCGCCAGGAGATCCTGCATTGCTAAATGTGGATGCGTTTTTCCTGGCGCTTGGCTCTCTCTCAGGGTCAGGATGAAGCAGAGGTTTACTGTCAGAAGTTCAGGAAATGGTCTGTGCTCACTCAATGGAATAAGTGTGCCCTGGCAGCGATTTTCAGAAAGGGTCTTTCTGAGACCCTTAAGGATGTTATGGTGGGGTTCCCCACGCCTGCGGGTCTGAATGAGTCAATGTCTTTGGCTATTCAGATTGATCGGCGTTTGCGGGAGCGCAAACCTGTGCACCATCTGGCGGTATTTTCTGAGCAGAAGCCTGAGTCTATGCAATGTGACAGGATTCTGACCAGAATTGAACGGCAAAATCACAGACGTCAGAATGGGTTGTGCTTCTACTGTGGTGATTCTGCTCATGTTATCTCAGAATGCTCTAAGCGCACAAACAGGTTTGCTAAGTCTGTCACCATTGGTACTGTACAGCCTAAATTCATTTTGTCTGTTACTTTGATTTGCTCTCTGTCATCCTATTCGGTTATGGCTTTTGTGGATTCAGGTGCTGCCCTGAATTTGATGGATTTGTCATTTGCCAGGCGCTGTGGTTTTGTCTTGGAGCCTTTGCAGTTCCCTACTCCACTAAAGGGAATTGATGCTACACCATTGGCCAAGAATAAACCTCAGTACTGGACTCAAGTGACCATGTGCATGACTCCTGCACATCAGGAGGTGATTCGCTTTCTTGTGTTACATAATTTGCATGACGTTGTCGTATTGGGTCTGCCATGGTTGCAGGCTCATAATCCAGTCCTGGATTGGAGAGCAATGTCTGTGTCAAGTTGGGGTTGCCAGGGAATTCATGGCGATGCTCCTTTGGTGTCAATAGCTTCTTCTACTCCTTCTGAAGTCCCTGAATTTTTGTCGGACTACCAGGATGTATTTGATGAGCCCAAATCCAGTGCCCTACCTCCGCATAGGGATTGTGATTGTGCTAAAAATTTGATTCCTGGTAGTAAGTTCCCTAAGGGACGACTTTTTAATTTATCTGTACCAGAACATGCCGCTATGCGGAGTTATATTAACCCCTTCCCGACATGTGACGGAATAGTACGTCACATGTCGGGACCCCCGCTTTGATGTGCGCTCCGGCGGTGAGCGCACATCAAAGTCGCGACATGTCAGCTGTTTTTTACAGCTGACATGTGCGCGCAATAGCGGCGGGTGAAATCGCGATCACCCGCCGCTATTAACTAGTTAAATGCCGCTGTCAAACGCAGACAGCGGCATTTAACTACCGCATCCGGCCGTGCGGCCGGATATGAGCGCATCGCCGACCCCCGTCACATGATCGGGGGTCGGCGATGCTCCTCCATTGTAACCATAGAGGTCCTTGAGACCTCTATGGTTACTGATTGCCGGTGGCTGTGAGCGCCCCCCTGTGGTCGGCGCTCACAGCACACCTGCAAATCTGCTGTGTAGCAGCGATCTTATGATCACTGCTGCATAGCAGAGCCGATCGGGCTGTGCCTGCTTCTAGCCTCCCATGGAGGCTATAGAAGCATGGCAAAAGTAAAAAAAAAAAGTTTTTAAAAATGTGAAAAAAATAAAAAAAACATAAAAGTTTAAATCACCCCCCTTTCGCCCCAATCAAAATAAATCAATAAAAAAAAACCCCAACCTACACATATTTGGTATCGCCGCGTTCAGAATCGCCCGATCTATCAATAAAAAAAAAGCATTAACCTGATCGCTAAATGGCGTAATGAGAAAAAAATTCGAAACGCCAGATTTACGTTTTTTTGGTCGCCACGACATTGCATTAAAATGCAATAACGGGCGATCAAAAGAACGTATCTACACCAAAATGCTATCATTAAAAACGCCAGCTCGGCACGCAAAAAATAAGCCCTCACCTGACCCCAGATCACGAAAAATGGAGACGCTACGAGTATCGGAAAATGGCGCAATTTTGTTTTGTTTTGTTTTTTGCAAAGTTTGGAATTTTTTTTCACCACTTAGGTGAAAAATAACCTAGTCATGTTAGGTGTCTATGAACTCGTAGTGACCTGGAGAATCATAATGGCAGGTCAGTTTTAGCATTTAGTGAACCTAGCAAAATAGGCAAGCAAAAAACAAGTGTGGGATTGCACTTTTTTTGCAATTTCACTGCATTTGGAATTTTTTTCCCGTTTTCTAGTACACCACATGCTAAAACCAATGATGTCGTTCAAAAGTACAACTCGTCCTGCAAAAAATAAGCCCTCACATGGCCAAATTGACGGAAAAATAAAAAAGTTATGGCTCTGGGAAGGAGGGGAGCGAAAAACGAAAACGGAAAAACGGAAAAAGCTCCGGGGGTGAAGGGGTTAAGGAGTCTTTGTAGAAAGGGCATATTCGCCCGTCCTCGTCCCCTTTGGGTGCGGGGTTCTTTTTTTGTGGCCAAGAAGGATGGTTCTCTGAGACCCTGTATAGATTATCGCCTTCTGAATAAAATCACAGTCAAATTTCAGTATCCTTTGCCACTGCTGTCCGATCTGTTTGCTCGAATTAGGGGGGCTAATTGGTTCACCAAGATAGATCTTCGAGGAGCTTATAATCTTGTGCGTATAAAGCAGGGCGATGAATGGAAAACAGCATTTAATACGCCCGAAGGCCATTTTGAGTACTTGGTGATGCCTTTTGGGCTTTCTAATGCCCCTTCCGTGTTCCAGTCCTTCATGCACGATATCTTCCGAGAGTATCTGGATAGGTTTATGATTGTGTACCTGGATGATATTTTGGTCTTTTCTGATGATTGGGAATCTCATGTGAAGCAGGTCAGGATGGTATTTCAGGTCCTGCGTGCCAATGCCTTGTTTGTGAAGGGCTCTAAATGTCTCTTCGGAGTCCAGAAGGTTTCCTTTTTGGGCTTTATTTTCTCTCCTACTATTGAGATGGATCCAGTCAAGGTCCAGGCTATTTATGACTGGACTCAACCTACATCAGTGAAGAGTCTTCAGAAGTTCCTGGGCTTTGCTAATTTTTACCGTCGCTTCATCACAAATTTTTCTAGTGTGGTTAAGCCTTTGACGGATTTGACCAAAAAGGGTTCTGATGTGACGAATTGGTCCCCTGCGGCCGTGGAGGCCTTTCAGGAGCTGAAACATCGGTTTTCTTTGGCTCCTGTCTTGCGTCAGCCGGATGTCTCTCTTCCTTTCCAGGTCGAGGTTGATGCTTCTGAGATTAGAGCAGGGGCTGTCTTGTCGCAGAGAAGCTCTGATGGCTCTGTGATGAGGCCATGTGCTTTCTTTTCAAGAAAGTTTTCGCCTGCCGAGCGGAATTATGATGTTGGTAATCGGGAGTTGTTGGCAATGAAGTGGGCATTTGAGGAGTGGCGACATTGGCTTGAGGGAGCCAAGCATCGTGTGGTGGTCTTGACGGATCACAAGAATTTGACTTATTTCGAGTCTGCCAAGCGATTAAATCCTAGACAGGCTCGATGGTCGCTGTTTTTCTTCCGTTTCGATTTCGTGGTTTCATACCTTCCGGGTTCAAAGAACATGAAGGCTGATGCCCTTTCTAGGAGTTTTGTGCCTGACTCTCCGGGTGTTTCTGAGCTGGCTGGTATCCTCAGAGAGGGGGTGATTTTGTCTGCCATCTCCCCTGATTTGCGACGGGTGCTGCAGGAGTTTCAGGGTAATAGACCTGACCGTTGTCCACCGGAGAGACTGTTTGTCCCGGATAGATGGACCAGTAGAGTTATTTCCGAGGTTCATTCTTCGGTGTTGGCGGGTCATCTGGGGATTTTTGGTACCAGGGATTTGGTGGATAGGTCCTTTTGGTGGCCTTCCTTGTCGCGGGATGTGCGTTCCTTTGTGCAGTCCTGTGGGATTTGTGCTCGGGCCAAGCCTTGCTGTTCTTGTGCCAGTGGATTGCTTTTGCCTTTGTCTATCCCGAAGAGGCCCTGGACGCATATTTCCATGGATTTTATTTCGGATCTTCTAGTCTCTCAGAGGATGTCTGTCATCTGGGTGGTTTGTGATCGTTTTTCTAAAATGGTCCATTTGGTGCCCTTGCCTAAGCTGCCTTCCTCCTCCGATTTGGTTCCACTGTTTTTTCAGAATGTGGTTCATTTGCATGGTATTCCAGAGAACATTGTATCTGACAGAGGATCCCAGTTCGTGTCCAGATTTTGGGGGTCCTTTTGTGCTAAGATGGGCATTGATTTGTCTTTTTCGTCGGCCTTCCATCCTCAGACGAATGGCCAAACCGAACGAACTAATCAGACCTTGGAAACTTATCTGAGATGTTTTGTTTCTGCTGATCAGGATGATTGGGTGACTTTTTTGCCATTGGCTGAGTTCGCCCTTAATAATCGGGCTAGTTCTGCTACTTTGGTTTCGCCGTTTTTTTGTAATTCTGGTTTTCATCCTCGTTTTTCCTCGGGTCAGGTTGAACCTTCTGACTGTCCTGGGGTGGATTCTGTGGTGGATAGGTTGCAGCAGATTTGGAACCATGTAGTGGACAATTTGACGTTGTCATAAGAGAAGGCTCAGCGCTTTGCTAACCGCCGTCGCTGTGTGGGTCCCCGACTTCGTGTGGGGGATTTGGTATGGTTGTCTTCTCGTTATGTTCCTATGAAGGTTTCCTCTCCTAAGTTCAAGCCTCGTTTCATTGGTCCTTATAAGATTTTAGAAATCCTCAACCCTGTGTCATTTCGTTTGGACCTCCCAGCATCATTTGCCATTCATAATGTGTTCCATCGGTCACTATTGCGGAGGTATGTGGTGCCTGTGGTTCCTTCTGTTGATCCTCCTGCTCCGGTGTTGGTCGAGGGAGAATTGGAGTATGTGGTAGAGAAAATCTTGGATTCTCATATTTCGAGACGGAAGCTTCAGTATTTGGTTAAGTGGAAGGGCTATGGTCAGGAGGATAATTCCTGGGTTGTCGCCTCTGATGTCCATGCGGCCGATTTGGTTCGTGCCTTTCATTTGGCTCCTCCTGATTGTCCTGGGGGCTCTGGTGAGGGTTCGGTGACCCCTCCTCAAGGGGGGGGTACTGTTGTGAATTCCGTTTCCGGGCTCCCTCTTGGGGTCATGAGTGGTACTGTGTGAGTTCTGTTCTTGGGCTCCCTCTGGTGGCCTTTAGCGATACGGCTGGTCTGTGTCTGGGTTCCGGCTGCCTGGTTTTCTGCCACTCTGGCTCCTATTTAACTCCACCTGGACCTTTACTTTTTGCCAGCTGTCGTTGTATTCAGTACTGGTTTGATCTCTCTTGGACTTCCCTTGTGACCTGTCTCCTCCTGGAGAAGCTAAGTCTTGCTTGTTCATGTTTGCTCATTGTTTCCCTGAAAATGTTTCTCACTATATGATGAGTTCAGTCCAGCTTGCTTATATGTGATTTTCTTGCTTGCTGGAAGCTCTGGGGTGCAGAGTGCGCCCCTCACATCGTGAGTCGGTGTGGGGGTTCTTGTATTCTCTGCGTGGATTATTTTTGATAGCATTTTGTACTGACCGCACAGATTCCTTGCTATCTTCTGACTATTTAGTATTAGCGGGCCTCATTTGCTAAAACCTGTTTCATTTCTACGTTTGTGTTTTCCCCTTCACTCACCGTTATTATTTGTGGGGGGCTGTCTAAACTTTGGGGTATTCTCTGAGGCAAGTGAGGCTTGCTTTCTCTCTAGGGGTAGCTAGTTTCTCAGGCTGTGAAGAGGAGTCTAGGTTTTTAGGAAACACGCCACGGCTGCCTCTAGTGTGTGTGGATAGGATCAGGGTTGCGGTCAGTAAAGTTCCCACATCCCCAGAGCTAGTCCGATATTCTGTTAACTTATCAGGTCAGTTTGGTGATCCTTACCACCAGGATCATAACAGGACACACCTTCTCATTTAAAGATTTTTCTGTATTTTCATGACTATGAAAATTGTACATTCACACTGAATGCATCAAAACTATGAATTAACACATGTGGAATTATATACTTAACAAAAAAGTGTGAAACAACTGAAAATATGTCTTATATTCTAGGTTCTTCAAAGTAGCCACCTTTTGCTTTGATGACTGTGTAGCGCCCCCACCGCCGCAGGGCCGAGGGGTACCCGGTACCGGGCCTCTGAGTCTCTGCTCTGGGGTTGTCACGGTGGCTAGACCCGGTCCGTGACCCTGCTGAGGGGCGTACAATGAAAGGTGTAGATGGTGGTGAGGTTGCGGTGCAATGCAGGTCGCAGTAAATAACGAGGACACCAGGTTGCAGTCTCTTTACCTCTTTACTGAAGGCTTCTGGATCCTCAGTCCGGAATACGGTTAACCGGGCTGCGCAAGTCCGGCCGGTCCGATGGCACCTCCAGAGTTCCCTTTGCAGGTGGAAATCTGTGCCTACCTTCTAGCGCTTGTGTGTTGTGGTCCTCCCCTGCTGTGCTTACGGGATAGTCCCCACAACTGTTGTGTCTGTTTCTCGTGTTCCCTCACAACTCGATTATGATGTTCTTCTTCGTCCCCCAGATGATATGGCTAGGACGCAACCGTATGACGGGTAGGCTCGGAGCTCTTCCGGGACCCTAGAGTTGCCCCTCTCCTGTTGTTGCCCCCTATGTCTTCTTAGGTGAATTGGGTGAGACAGCCCGCCTATAACTGACTGTCCTGCCGTAGGTTTGAAGTTAGGCCTGGAGCTCTATACTTCCTCGGCGTTCCGGCCACCGGCTGCGCGCCTCAGTAGGATGTTGCGTCGTCTTACAGCACGACTCCTACTGGTATTCTCCTTGTTGCGTTGATCTCGTTTCTCACTCAGCACAATAAACCTCGCTTCTTGTCCTTTCTTAGGGCACCGCCGCAATGACGTGCAGGCGCGGTCCCATAACGTTCCCTCTGTTCGCTAGGCCTCTGTCAGGATCCCACCCCTGACAGGGACCCCTCTGAATCTTCCCCCTGCAACACCCTCTGCCACAGAATGTTGCCTGGTTCCAACCCAGTCAGCTTTCTCCCTAACTTCCTATCCAACCCCCAGTTTTACCAGACTGTGAGTAGTGGCCTAATACATAGCACCCTTAGCTCCCCCTGGAGGCCAGACTGTGAAGTGTATTGGTGTCTCTGATACCTGGTCAGGTGAACTCCTTCAGTGCCATCAGACGTACCATAGCCCCCCTTAGTGGCGGAGCATCAGTACTGCAATGACCAGGACTCTGGGGTGCTGCACTCCCCCCCCGGTTAAATCCAGTACTCCTGGATTGTTATAAAACACTATAAGGTTAATCAACTTTTCTTCATTCTCCCTCTTTACATCTGCAGGACCGCCTGTCTCTCTGCCCCAGGCCTACTGCCTCTCGTTCTGTTGCAGGGCCGCCCCTTTCTGCCCGGGCCTACTGCCTTTCTGCTGCTATACACAGTATAGAACTTATCATCCATCTCACAATTTAGGACCGCGGAGCCATCTCTGTATGACTCCTAGGAGGACTATTATCTCATGCAGGACCGCCTGTCTATCTGCCCAGGCCTACTGCCTTCCTTCTCATGCAAACGTAATTCTTCTCTCATTTACTAAACCAATCAACCATCTCCTATGGTTCTCTGGAGGACTCCCTATCTAACCCCTACGGGTTCGTTTCCTGTCCTCAGTTTCTAACAACATTATCAAACATTTCTTACAGTCAGTCAAGTAACTATTCATAACTTATTCAGGAAAGCATTATTACTATTTCTTCTTTTTAAAGCATCATTATACTTTAAGTGCTATGGGTGAACATTCCCTTTAAGAGGGGACCAAGTCTCTATGAGGTAGTGCAACTTCTCAAGCTGCAAGTCTGTATGCAGTAAGGACTCCGATGCTGTTTCCAGGAACAGTTTCTTCGCAAAGAGTCCTTTCTTTTGTAAAACCAGTAGAGGACACCTTTAAGAAGGTGCAAACTATTTACAAGGAGTTTGTAATCATGCATTGTTCATGATCCAGCAGTTCTTTTCAACAATGATAAAACAGGAAACAAAAGCAAAAAGGCAAAAATAGGGATCCCGGGTAAACTAAGGGATCCCTTTAAGAGTTAACCCTAGTCGGGTATTAGCAGCAAAACAGCAAGAAGACAAACAGTTAACTATTTACATTCCATAAGGCATCTAGAGCTTCAAAGTAAATTACAAGACATCAGCCGATAGTGGACACCTTCTGACCGTTCAGGCTTCGGCCCCTGGTCCCCAGCTGATGCGGTGTCAGTGTCACTGGTTGGTCTCTCGGGTGCAGTCAGGTCACCCGGTGTCTGGATTCGAAGACTAACCCTAGCTGCCAGCTCAGTAGCTGCAACAAGACGTACGGTGGCTATAGTAGTAAGATCTGTCAAGTCCGGTTCAATCATGGCCGAGGCAACAGGTGCCACCCCCTCAGGCCCACATCGTTGGACGTTCCGAGCGCACCATCCTTGTGCACTCCGGTGGCGGGTGTAGGTCACCTGATCCCCCCTTTGCAATAGTGGGTCACCATATTGGTTGCAGCAAGGAGTCTTCACGTTGTAACTGGTAACGAAGACGTCAGTCGGTAGTCCCGGTTCCTGTATGGAGCCTCAACCCCTCTTTGGGTGGAAGGCCAGCACAGTTCCCCGCTTTACCACGTCTCTCCTGCCGTGCGCAGGCTTTGGGTTTTTCACTTTTGGCGCATCAGTTTGTTCTGTCCCTTTTCGGTCTTTCCAATGTGAGATCAGGCATTGTTTATATTGTTCCCAAGTGAGCACAGCAAGGGTGAGGCCTTCCTCCCGAGCTCCATCCGGCCCGATCCAGGGGGTGTCCCACTGGAGGATCACCCCGTCTGAGCTCACATCTATGGGTTCTCCAATCTTGGTCGGTAATGGAGGTACTAACTTCCCCATCGTGTCGGGAGTGAGGATCACCCGCTCCACCGAGAGGAGTCGGTTATTGTTGTTGAGGTGTGGAGCGGTCGCGGGAGCGGGATCGGTCGGGAGAGCAGAATCGGCCGGGAAAGTAGGGACGCCTTCCATACCTGCGCCTGATGTGGTTCCACCGATGTCGATCCGTTCCGCTGACAAGGACACTGGAATCGGCTGCAGCTCGGACCGCGGCTCCTCCAAGGTGGCCTCCCGATGTGGCTCCGCTCTCCATGGCTCCGTGGTCGGAATAGGTAGGCTCGGCTCCTCCGCCGGCGGCTCCAAGGGGTTCAGATCCTTCAGTTGCGGTGGATGCAGGTCCGCCTCCAGCGGGGGAAGGCAAGCCGAGATCACTTCGCCGCCGCTCGGGCACTTGCTGATCATCATCGCTGTCCGGCATTCGGTGGCAACGCATGCACCTGGCTCTGCCATTTCTCCAAGGTCGAGCTCCCTCTTCACCTCGTTCCCGCCGTTGCAAATCAGGGGGCGGTTCTCCTCTGCTGCTGGGCAGGTCGTCATCTCGCAGCAGGAGTCGGAGGGGGCGGTAGCTGCTTTTGGCGCCGCTTTGGTAGTCTCCTCCCATGGCACGCCCTTCTTCTTTCTCTGCGCTCCCTGTGGCACTGCAATGGCGGCGGGTTTTGGCAGGAACTTTTGGCGGCAAGTGGCAATACACAGTCTTTGCAATAAGTCACAGTCCAAGCACAATAAATCACAGTTCCAAGGCACACATGACCTGATTCTTCAAGCTTAAGTAGATCCTGTTCGTGACGCCAAGTTGTAGCGCCCCCACCGCCGCAGGGCCGAGGGGTACCCGGTACCGGGCCTCTGAGTCTGCTCTGGGGTTGTCACGGTGGCTAGACCCGGTCCGTGACCCTGCTGAGGGGCGTACAATGAAAGGTGTAGATGGTGGTGAGGTTGCGGTGCAATGCAGGTCGCAGTAAATAACGAGGACACCAGGTTGCAGTCTCTTTACCTCTTTACTGAAGGCTTCTGGATCCTCAGTCCGGAATACGGTTAACCGGGCTGCGCAAGTCCGGCCGGTCCGATGGCACCTCCAGAGTTCCCTTTGCAGGTGGAAATCTGTGCCTACCTTCTAGCGCTTGTGTGTTGTGGTCCTCCCCTGCTGTGCTTACGGGATAGTCCCCACAACTGTTGTGTCTGTTTCTCGTGTTCCCTCACAACTCGATAATGATGTTCTTCTTCGTCCCCCAGATGATATGGCTAGGACGCAACCGTATGACGGGTAGGCTCGGAGCTCTTCCGGGACCCTAGAGTTGCCCCTCTCCTGTTGTTGCCCCCTATGTCTTCTTAGGTGAATTGGGTGAGACAGCCCGCCTATAACTGACTGTCCTGCCGTAGGTTTGAAGTTAGGCCTGGAGCTCTATACTTCCTCGGCGTTCCGGCCACCGGCTGCGCGCCTCAGTAGGATGTTGCGTCGTCTTACAGCACGACTCCTACTGGTATTCTCCTTGTTGCGTTGATCTCGTTTCTCACTCAGCACAATAAACCTCGCTTCTTGTCCTTTCTTAGGGCACCGCCACAATGACGTGCAGGCGCGGTCCCATAACGTTCCCTCTGTTCGCTAGGCCTCTGTCAGGATCCCACCCCTGACAGGGACCCCTCTGAATCTTCCCCCTGCAACACCCTCTGCCACAGGATGTTGCCTGGTTCCAACCCAGTCAGCTTTCTCCCTAACTTCCTATCCAACCCCCAGTTTTACCAGACTGTGAGTAGTGGCCTAATACATAGCACCCTTAGCTCCCCCTGGAGGCCAGACTGTGAAGTGTATTGGTGTCTCTGATACCTGGTCAGGTGAACTCCTTCAGTGCCATCAGACGTACCATAGCCCCCCTTAGTGGCGGAGCATCAGTACTGCAATGACCAGGACTCTGGGGCGCTGCAACTGCTTTGCACACTCTTGGCATGCTTCAAGAGGTAGTCACCGGGAATGGTCTACCCCCATCTTCCAGTATCAACCTACAACTTAGACCAACACTTATGGTGGCCATAATCATCAGATGAAATTTGGCCTTGACGACCATAACAAACTATCATTTCGACCGATGAATGCCCATGGATCAGTCATTATTATTTGTAACACTGGTCGGTCACGTAAGATGTTTGCCACGAATGATTAGGATTAGATGCATCATTAGCAGAAAAAAAATCCAATACTGACCGAGGTATATTTTGAGTCGACAACAAACAATCATTTGTTGGCCCATTTCCATCTAATATGTAGAAGAAAATGTCCATATAAGTCTGGCAATCCACTTCTGTCTGGCGAACTCAACTTTCTCCATTAGTACCCTAGACTTTTAATGAATTGTCACCACGCATGCTTGACCGTCTCTTTAGCTCTCCTCACTTAGGTTCTGATCGGTGGGGAATTGTGCGGCCAAAAATGATGAGACATTTCTCACCTGTTGTAGGGAAAACTCTGCCTCTAATTTCAGTTTTTCACTCCATGTTTACATGTAGGCACCAGGAATGTACTGATTATGGTGGAGTTGCTACACCCCCAGCCATCAGAAAGAACCACCGGTGGTCCGAAACGGTTGTAGGGTTGTAGGGTTGACTTTTAACACCAATGTCCTGAATTACCAGAGGACACAATGTGATCTTCTTCTTGTCACACTCCGTTTAGCTAATAACCTGGATAATCTCTGTGTATTCGTATAATTTATAGACAGTCTCCAAGATGAGGAGACTGCAAATGACAAACAGTCGGTCTGGCAACCAGACAAGGGTCCTGATTTAAGATGTTTCACATAACTGGGATATGTGATTATTTTGGGAACCTAAATAGATAGTTTAATAGCGTGGTGCACCGAAGTGTTAAAGTTATGGCGGTATGGCAGGACAGAGGATAGAGGTATCCTGGTGTCTGCTTTTCCCCAGAGCAGGGTGAGACATAGAAGACCCAGACAGTGTTCGACCTCTACGATGGCTTCGTTTTTCACTTGCACAATGAGGAAGAGGTGGAGACAACATGATGCGAGTCTGATCTTCCAATAATTCCCAGAGGATCCCGTCTGGGGTCAGTGAAGACAACGTAATATAACACGGGTCACTTCAAGGCTATGGAGTCTCGGATAAAAAGCAAACCTGAAGGAGTTGTTGGCAATAAACAGCCTCTTGGTTAAAGGGGTTGTCCACTTTATTTATATTTTAACAAATGTTTTGGGGACATGATTCTGTAGCACTTCCTAATATATAAGTATTATAGGTTCTCCACCATCCTCACAGACTGTACATCTCTCCTGTTCTCAAAATGGCTGCTGATGAAGGAGCATGTGACCAGACCTACACACCATCCCTCTTTCCATCACTTGGAAAGCAGTTTTTCTATTAAAGGAGGTTGAAGGACAGGTCTGGTCACATGTTCTATCAGCCATTTGGAAAACAGGAGACCTGGACTACTTATATATTAATAAATTAATGTCCCCAATGAATTTGTGGACAATTACTAATATAGTGATTCTCACATATTTAAGCATCCCAAACTCAAAGCTGTCATACAGCCTCAGGTTTATGGATAAGGGTTCTTCCTACTATTGCCAAACACTTCTAAAGGACCATGCCCGGGTGTACCTACAACATAAGCAGGCCATGTGGATGTCGCTGGGAAGAGATGAGGCCCAGCACCACTTCCACCACCTTGGCAACAATCAGTGTAGGACCCTCCCTTCTACAGAAAAATTGCAGTTTTACCCACCAGGGTGGTGGAAAAATAGACAAATAGTCAAGGAAACGGAACAAGTACTGGGCCAGGGTGGCAAAGCACAGCACAACAATATCAATATTAATCTTCACTATAGAGCTTCTGCTTTTCTATTCCCACCATGTTTTAGAAAATCTCCAAGTCATGGGTAGTGGTCCATAATGTAAGTCTTTGTCCCAACCAGACAACTCTTTCATTTTGGATATCAGATCTATGGTGAGGTTGGGCATTTCTTACTCTTTAATGGTGGCTGATATAAGTTATTAAGGCACCATAGACCGACAGTTAAGAAAAAAATGGCAACTTTTGGAATTTTTGACTTGTAGGAGACTCCAAAGTGCAAAGCGGGAAGCTCAGCGATGCTCTTTGTCTACAGGACACACCTGTTTGTGCATCTTGATGGTGGGGCCCACTGTGATCATGAAGAATGCCAGCACGGCTTTCCCACAGGTTTGCTCATCCAAGAACCTTTTCTTGTAACCTCCCAGACTGTCCTGAAAACTTGGCCAGCATGATTATGGACATGTACAGGAAAAACGTGTCCCAACAACATTTCGCTAAACTCAATCCTATGTCCAGGGTTAAACTGTTTCACCAGAGTACTAGAGGATTCGATCGTCTTCAAGTGGACCCTAATGGTCTGGTGTGTTGGAACCATATTTGGAGTCGGCCTAGAAGACAATTGCTTGCTAATAGGGTCTTACCAGTCAGTATTGCAAATCAACGCCATAGACATGAGGTGCTGGAGAAGGATGTTATCAATACCATGGATGGCAAGGGGAACAAACAAATCAATTTTGTAACAAAACAAGCTAGACATGTCACTCGAAGCAAGGATCGTTAAGTTAAGAATTGCTTGCTTTGGACACATACGAAGAGAGCAATCACTGTAGAAGGACATCATGGTCAGAAGAATAGAAGGAACAAGGCAAAGAACAAGACCAACAACCCAATGGTTTCATACTGTCAAGATAAGGATTATAAAGACAGTACCCTGGTGGTACTGCAAGATCAATCTACCTACAGATCGTTCACACATCAAGTTGCCATGGCCAGAGATCAAACCAAAGGGTCTTAGATCTTAGAGATGGAGGTCTGGGCCCAAGGAACCCTAGTCCGAGACTAATCTCTATGTAGGCAAGCTCCAAACTCGTTCCCTATGGCTTTAGGAGTCCACTTGTGATTTTAGAAGCTGAGTATACGTTGTGGGCGAGAGCTCCATATAAAGCCTTGTCTGAAGGGTTAAGATAGCTCCGACAAGGGGGGCTTAGGTCTGTTCTGCATCACAGTCTTGTCTGCCTCTTCAATTCCAGGGTGGTGCTCACCCCAGGGAGACTTAAAGTAATAAGTCAGCTCCGCACTGATAAACAAACTTCATGGAGTAATAATGACAGACAGGAAGGTAACGGCTGCGCTGGTTTGTAGGGGTCTCCAGAGAGTTCACTAAGAAGTGTATAGTAGCAACATACAGTAAGGAGAATCTGGTTAGTTTTACAATTTCATGGGACACATGGAAAAACTTGTCCCCGTGGCGGATGGGTCATGTGTGAGAAATTAGGTGGATTAGGGGTGTCTGTCATGGGTCAAGGTGGTCAAGGGGATGCAGAACTAATTAAGATCAATCACTTGTAAATTAACATTGATTGATTGTCCGTGATTATTGTTTTTACCGAAGCTGGTGAGTGACTGGTCTGGCTTGTAATTGATACCAAGGGGTGAGTATCCAGGTATATTTTGCACTAGAGCTCAAGTAATGTTATCCTCTAGACCACCAGGGAAGCAGACATTAAAAGGTGCAAAGAAAGGAGGAAAAACCCAATGATTTCTGTGGCACTGTCCAAATTATGTTTATAGGAGTTTTATGACTCTAACCTAATGGCAGATGATGGGAAAAAAAGATATACACACAGTGGGGAAAAAAGTATTTAGTCAGCCACCAGTTGTGCAAGTTCTCCCACTTAAAAAGATGAGAGATGCCTGTAATTGACATCATAGGTAGACCACAACTATGAGAGGAAAAATGAGAAAACATCCAGAAAATCACCTTGTGTGATTTGGGCAGATTTATTTTCCAGAATATGGAGGAAAATAAGTATTTGCTCATTAACAAAAGTTAATCTCAATATTTTGTTATATATCCTTTGTTGGCAAAGAGAGAGATCACACGTTTTTTGTAAAGGTACCTTCACACTAAACGATATCGCAAGCGATCCGTGACGTTGCAGCGTCCTGGCTAGCGATATCGTTTAATTTGACACGCAGCAGCGATCAGGATCCTGCTGTGATATCGCTGGTCGTTCAAGAAAGTTCAGAACTTTATTTGGTCGTTAGACCGGCGTGTATCGTCGTGTTTGACACCAAAAGCAACGATACCAGCGATGTTTTACACTGGTAACCAGGGTAAATATTGGGTTACTAAGCGCAGGGCCGTGCTTAGTAACCCGATGTTTACCCTGGTTACCAGTGTAAAATGTAAAAAAAACAAACAGTACATACTCACCTTCGCATCCCCCGGCGTCTGCTTCCCACACTGACTGAGCGCCGTAAAGTGAAAGTGAAAGTACAGCACAGCGGTGACGTCACCGCTCTGCTGTTAGGGCCGGTGCTCAGTCATTGCAGGAAGCGGAGGCCGGGGGACGTGAATGTGAGTATGTAGTGTTTGTTTTTTTTACATTTTACGCTGGTAACCAGGGTAAACATCGGGTTACTAAGCGCGGCCCTGCGCTCAGCAACCCGATGTTTACCCTGGTTACCCGGGGACCTCGGCATCGTTGGTCGCTGGAGAGCGGTCTGTGTGACAGCTCTCCAGCAATCAAACAGCGACGCTGCAGCGATCGGCATCGTTGTCGCTATCGCTGCAGCATCGCTTAATGTGAAGGTACCTTAAGTCTTCCCAAGGTTGGCACACACTGTTGTTGGTATGTTGGCCCATTCCTCCCTGCAGATCTCCTCTAGAGCAGTGATGTTTTGGGCCTGTCACTGGGCAACGCGGACGTTCAACTCCCTCTAAGGTTTTCTATGGGGTTACGATCTGGAGACTGGCTAGGCCACTCCAGGACCTTCATATGCTTCTTATGAAGCCACTCCTTCGTTGCCCTGGCAGTGTGCTTGGGATCATTATCATGCCGAAAGATCCATCCGCGTTTCATCTTCAATGCCCTTGCTGATGGAAGGAGGTTTGATCTACCACTTGGATCTCTAGACCATCAGGAATTCTGGCATTAGGCATTGATCTACCACTTGGATCTCTAGACCATCAGGAATACTGACACTAATCCATTACTGCCCTAGATCACCAGAGATGCTCACATTAATGACTTAGACCACCAGACTAGACCAAATTTTTCCTGCCTTAAACCACCAGAAATACTGAAATGAACCTCTGTAGTATCCCAGGTTACATGAAAGTGACCCTGACAGCACGATTTCACCCCTTCGAGGTATTAAATGATGTAAAATCATCTCTGTGGGTAGCAGATTAGCCCCAGGGATCAGCCTATAACTAGTGAACAGACAGCAAGGAGAAGGCAAAGTCAGTCTTCTCCTCCTCCTGGCACATGCTAGAATCAGTCACACCACTGTAGGCATGATGTAGCCATGACTGACAGTGGTCAGCCCGCAGGGGGGATTTAATGCTTTTAAATAAACACATTCAGAATTTAATTATGATGTTTGGGTACTAAAAGGCTTAATATCAACCTCCCTGTTGGGGATTATAGTGAGTTAGGTGGATGATAAAGCGCTCCTAATACCCCCTTGGGGTATATCCTGTTATCAAGTTCTCCTTAATTCCCCACAACCACCAGTGCTCCAGACCACCAGGGATGTTGATATTAACCCTTTTAGTATTGTAGACATCATAACTGGCTAGATACAAGTCACTAAATAGATTTATGGAGCATTGTAATTACCAGAAAAGTTTTCAATCTACTTTTAGATTTGGGTCAGGATAGTCCAGACGGGCCACGTGACCCTGACGTCCGGATCCTGCCCGGATGATACACATTCCATAAATCTCTGTTGCTATCTATATATATGATCTATACATAGTCTGTTGCATGGTGGCATGTGTCAGGACTGTTTACTGTATATGTGACAGTGATGAAGAAAAGGCCTCGGCTTTGTGCCCCATGATGGGTGTAAATATGGCCTCTGTGTACATCAGCAGAGATGGGGGGAGATAATCCGTCCCTTTGATGGGGCTGAAGAGAAGTTAGTTGTTTACAGCTCAGGACCTTCTGCCGGAAAACAGTCGGGCGCTCACTACATGAGACATCAACGCCAGATTTTGTAGGCAGCAATAGAATTATGAATGATGATAAATGAATTGATCCTATTGATTAAGAATAATGATGAGCGAACGTGCTGTGATAAGGTGTTATCTGAGCATGCTCTGGTGCTAACAGAGTGTCATCGGTGTGCTCGAATACTACGTCTCCACAACACCTGCAGGGATTACCTGTTTATTAGGCAAAAAATAATAATTTGGTTTTTAGGCCAATAGATGTTTTATTACACGCCGGCTCCCGCAAGGTAATACGCCAGACTATCAAGAATCTAGGAGAGGATGGAGGTCGGGCCTGGTTCTTTGTGCTCCTCTGATTTCGTTTTTTTGTGGTGCTTGAGACCTTTCAGCGTTGGGGAATGTCAGGGCGGAGGCAGGGGACCCATGTCAGATAAAGGCGGGTGACTCACTAGGAAGCAGAGAAGGAGGAGGTTTCCATAGTTTCTATAGAAAGTCTTTCATGATCAGGTTTACATATGAATGCAGTCTCCCCTCCTGTCCTCCCTGCACTCATCCCTCCCCGCTTCTGCCTGGTACTGTCCACATTCTCCCACACACAGCTCCTATCAGTGTGGGAAGGAGAAAACCAGGCCAAGTTCTCAGGAGACACGAAACCAGACCTCAGAGTGAAAGGGCGCACCTATCCGTAATGTCTGGCAGGTGGCGTGTGCTATCCCTTTAAATTGGGTAATATCCCTTTAAATATAGATATTCTCTTCTTCATCAGCTTAATTTTTAAAAAAAGGATCAGAATCTACAACTTTCTAATATACTTTGCATTTCAATTCCTCACTATTCTTATCATCTCTGCTTGGCGTCAATGAATAGGATCATTTTTACTCGCGTCCAGAGGCTTAAGCCCTACAATAAAGAGATCTGCGACTTTCTAATATACTTTGGGCCCGATTCCTCACTTGCATTCTTTTTTTATTTACTCAAATTCTTTAACGATGGTCATGACTTTTGCGGAAAAAAAACTTAAAAATTCTCTTTTTTTTTGTTGTTATTTTTATCCTTTTTTTGCGCCTTTTTAGAGCAAACAGCCAAACAGTGCAACGCAAAAAAATTAAAATTGATAAATCGGTTGCAAACATTTGGAAATAAAACAAGTACACAATGTCGAAAATAGCCAAAGATAAAAAGGTGAACACATATAGTGTGGACTAGAAAGCGCAAATAAAAAACAGGTGAAAAACGCCCAAAACTAGACAAGAATGGTGCAAATTCGTAATGAAACAGGCTCTACGTGTTTCACTTCCTCCCGATTTTCAATCTCTCCATTTGCCGTCTTTTTTTTTTATAACCTTCTTCAGCAGTATTGGAATCTAAATACAAGGGTGTGCAGACTTTTGCAAATATTTATTATTATTGCTCTAATGCTGAATTGAAGAAATGAAGCAATTTTGCAATTGAATTAAGAGTCTTCCACCGTTTCATGTATGCAGCTCCTGTACAGACCATGGTACACATGTATGAACCCTGCGTAGTCTGATCCTCCTGTCTTCTTCCACCCTGAGTGTGTAAACGGTGTGACGAAAGTACGGTGGATCGCAACGTCTGGACCGGCCGCAGATCTGACTGGTACTCGATAGCTTCATAAATGCCAGAAGACCTGTGACCGGTCAGGAGGACATCACAGTCTGTACTCGAGCCCTCAATATTGGACTTGTGAAACGGGCCTAGTACTGACTGCAGGATCAGACTACACAGGGTTTGTTTGTAGTCTGTAACCATGGAGACACATTAGTCAGCATGGCAACCTCATAAATGCCAGGAGACCTGTGACCGGTCAGGACATCACAGTCTGTACTCGAGCCCTCAATATTGGACGTGTGAAATGGGCCTAGTACTGACTGCAGGATCAGACTACACAGGGTTTGTTTGTAGTCTGTAACCATGGAAACACACTAGTCTGCATTGGAGCTGTCTATTCATATTAGATTTTTTTCCTTCACTTTCTATTTAAGGCAAACCCTTTAACAATATAACATTTCTTTATTTACATTCAGTGACGGATATTTTTTTCCAATTTTGCCAGCGTTTAATTGCCTGCTTAGTTCAACCCTTCCTCCTTCTCCTTTGCAGCAGTTTTCTCCGGCGTCCTGCATTATATCCTTTCAGCTCGGCTTCTTTCATCGCTGCCGACTCCATTTACCCTCATCTAACTCGTTTTCCCTCCTATTTACGGTTTGTCCAATTTTCTAATACACCCCCCCCCCCCCCACTATACTGAATGCCCTGCGCTAAGCATTCTGGGTAGAATTAAGGTCAATCAGAGTTGATTCCTCCATTGTTGGTCAAATTCTTGGGGATTAACCCTTCCCTCTGCTTCCCTCAGGGCTTCCGAGATGATACATGTGCAGAATAAAGCCCTGAATGTGAGCAGGAAGCCTGTATACCTTATTCTACAGGGTCATATATACATCCATAGGGGGTATACATCACGGTATATCAGAATTCCCCTTTAAATTAATAAAACATCCCCGGTTATTAAGTTATTCTCCTCTGTATTTTATTATTACCTGCTGGTGTCATCCAGCTTTCCCGAGGTACTGCATGACAATTCCACCACCAATTGCGGGGTGTGGATGTGGGGAGGGGGGTGTCAATATTTCATTAGACAGATTTATTGCTGAGGAAACTGCAATCTTATTGGATGCCATACTGTCACTCAACTTTCCAAAAATCAGAAACAGATGACTTAAAGGGGTATTCTCAAATTTGTAAATCATCCCCTACCCAACTTTCTGATCGCTGGGGGTCCGAACCCCAGATCCCGAGACCCTGGTCAAAGCCCCATGTGAATGGTGAAGAGGTCAATCATGTGAACTGCTCCTCAATTCATTCTTAAAGGGTTCTCGGACATCGGTGAGTGCCCCAACGGTCGGATCCCCAGCGATCTGGAAGCGATCCCTTATTTTTTTACACATTTAAAGGGCTCTCCACTTTGAATAAAACCCAAATTATTCCCTTGATAGTAAACTGATCAACATGTTTCCCTCCTGCCGGAAACCTCAGTGATCGGCTATAAACTGATCGATTTAATCAAGTGTTCAGTTTTCCTGCAGCGCCACCACATGACAAATTAAGTATTACATAGCGCCCATTCATGTCAATGACAGGATCAGTCCTCCAGAGTAATAGACGCCTTCCCCTCTATATTAACTTATAATTTACTAATACGGTGTAGATTTACTAAAGTCTACAATCTTTTTAAGGATAATTGATAGAGAAATTATTTTTTAAGGGCAATTATATTAATAGAAGTGATGTCCCCCTTTCAGGCCCCAATACATATGTCGGTCCATTTGGACTCACTCTGCTTCATTTCCCCCGACCATCCTGCTATGTTGATTTAAATAGACGCGGTGTAATGCATCTTTACTCCTGCGGAGGCGCTGCAGGAAAATGAAACACTTACTACATGGACCAGGAACTACAGCAATCAGTGGGATTTCTGTCCCATAACAGGGTTTAGCTTTGTATATGTACTTTGATGGTTTTTGTAGGGTCCTTTAGGGTCATTAAACAATGAAAGGAAGAAGGATTACCTAGATGGATAAATTGTGGCCAACCTTCAACATGTTTAGGATAGGCCGTGGTTAATAAGAATGGACTTTTGTAGGCCGACACTCCCATTTTAGTTGTTGACAGAAGGTCATGGACTACAGCGGTGGCACCAGAGGAGTACGGGGCACACATGGGCCTTGTACTGAATTGTGTCTGTCAGCCAGGTTGCTAGGGAGAGTTCCCTAACAACCAAACGCTTTTCATTGAATCTACCAAGTAACACGTCCTGGTATCTTAACCACCAACATTACCTGACCTGACAACATTCTGGTCATCAGGTACATCCTGCCTAGCAACTACGATCTTTTATTCCTGCCTAGCAACTGCGATCTTTTATTCCTGCCTAGCAACTACGATCTTTTATTCCTGCCTAGCAACTACGATCTTTTATTCCTGCCTAGCAACTACGATCTTTTATTCCTGCCTAGCAACTACGATCTTTTATTCCTGCCTCGCAACTACGATCTTTTATTCCTGCCTCGCAACTACGATCTTTTATTCCTGCCTCGCAACTACGATCTTTTATTCCTGCCTAGCAACTACGATCTTTTATTCCTGCCTAGCAACTACGATCTTTTATTCCTGCCTAGCAACTACGATCTTTTATTCCTGCCTAGCAACTACGATCTTTTATTCCTGCCTAGCAACTACGATCTTTTATTCCTGCCTAGCAACTACGATCTTTTATTCCTGCCTAGCAACTACGATCTTTTATTCCTGCCTAGCAACTACGATCTTTTATTCCTGCCTCGCAACTACGATCTTTTATTCCTGCCTCGCAACTACGATCTTTTATTCTTGCCTAGTAACTATGATCTTTTATTCCTGCCTAGCAACTACGATCTTTTATTCCTGCCTAGCAACTACGATCTTTTATTCCTGCCTAGCAACTATGATCTTTTATTCTTGCCTAGTAACTATGATCTTTTATTCCTGCCTAGCAACTACGATCTTTTATTCCTGCCTAGCAACTACGATCTTTTATTCCTGCCTAGCAACTACGATCTTTTATTCCTGCCTAGCAACTATGATCTTTTATTCTTGCCTAGTAACTATGATCTTTTATTCCTGCCTAGCAACTACGATCTTTTATTCCTGCCTAGCAACTACGATCTTTTATTCCTGCCTCGCAACTACGATCTTTTATTCCTGCCTCGCAACTACGATTTTTATTCCTGCCTCGCAACTACGATCTTTTATTCCTGCCTAGCAACTACGATCTTTTATTCCTGCCTAGCAACTATGATCTTTTATTCCTGCCTAGCAACTACGATCTTTTATTCCTGCCTAGCAACTACGATCTTTTATTCCTGCCTAGCAACTACGATCTTTTATTCCTGCCTAGCAACTACGATCTTTTATTCCTGCCTAGCAACTACGATCTTTTATTCCTGCCTCGCAACTACGATCTTTTATTCCTGCCTCGCAACTACGATCTTTTATTCCTGCCTAGCAACTACGATCTTTTATTCCTGCCTAGCAACTACGATCTTTTATTCCTGCCTAGCAACTACGATCTTTTATTCCTGCCTAGCAACAAGGCTCATTATATTGCTTTTCATTCATAACCAGATATTGTTTAGGTGGATTTCCATAAAACTTTCCCGTCATTGGACATGATATTCAAAATGAACGCCCCAATTCGTCAACATTTGTGCTTCTTAATGAATGTGGCGCATCCTACAGCTGCCAAGGTGCTTCCCTGAGTGTTCCTTTTTTTATTTTATTTTTAATCCGCCATATAGTTAATCCGCCATATAGTTCTTTTCCATTAAGTGATTATTCTTATGGTCCTTGTGAAGGGGGCGTGGCTCACAGGGTCCTCGGGGGCGTGTCTTTAGGCTACTCTACGTTATTACCCTTTGAGCCACACCCACTTTGGAAAGACCATAAAAATTAGCACTAAATAATAAAGCCCATAGCTCTGGAACCGTAAGGTCGATTTAAGAAAAATAAAAAACAGAATATTCAGGGGAGCAGTGGGAACAAAATCTGAGCAAAAATTGTCTATTTTTGACCTGGTGATGGGTCCTCTTTAAATAGGACAGAACGCAGTACAGAGGAGACTTTGAAGGTAGCACGGCACGTTCACACAGGTATTTGGGGCGACGCCAGGTGAATGCTGGACGGAGCACAGACACAGAGCATACTCCGTGTTGTGTCTATGACCCGGCAAGCATTTCCTTTGTGTTTCCCAGAGGAGCTATGTACAAATCAGCTTCTTCTTTCTGAATGCATTCCACTCTGCTCAGCAACAAAGCGGAGGAGGAAAGACGTACAAAAAGAAAGTACAGGCCAGAAAAGCACACTGAGGACAGGACAGGTTATAGGGGGCAATGAGAAAGGCCAAACTAAGACAAGCAGCAATGCTAATAACGGTTGTATTATCTTGGCATTGTATGGCGGTATAGAGATATAATGCGTGCTAAACATTAGAGAAATAATGTATTAAAATGGCTAGTTAGAAGGGTATTGCTTAGTGTCCTTGGCCCTATTTTTCCAGAGGTCGTCTGGTTCGGGCTTCAGAAGCCCCCCAGGAGTAGCTGATATTGACAAGAGAAATTGCAGCCAGTGAGCTGTGTACAACCCGACCCACACCACCGATTGGCAGCTTTCTGAGTACAGTGTACCAATCAGTGCCAATCAGTAGTGGGGGAGGGGTTACACCGATTAGCTGGACTGTCTGGCACCTGACATCTAGTCCTAATGATAATTTCCTGCTGATAAAACACTGATTGTATTGGGAGTACAGCAAACAGCCTAATAAGTGACACATCGCTGAAATCAAGCTCTCTGCCCCTATATTAAGTTGCTCTCAGATTAAATAGCAATATCCAACTGGCAGATTCCCTTTAAAGAGAGATTCTTTCAAAACAGAAGTGGGCCAAACAAATTACCCATGTAATCATGTTTTTTGGGAAACATTTAACCACTGGTACCATGGATCAATACTATACTGATAGGTTGTAAAGGGATCTGGAATCACAAGGAGCGGAAGAAAAGTTAAAATCTTGAGTTGAAAAAGTCTCCTCTGCTCGTGTGTGTAGTCATTATGTCATATGTATCACGACCAGGATGCATTCGCCGGTCAGTGACCAGGACCGATGAACACTACAAACAATGCACCACAGTGACACAATGAACATTGCATCAGTCGTGGATACAACTAATTGGGCATGCAGCCTGCTGGTCTACCCACCGTGTGTGCCGTCAAGGCATTCTTCATGGGGCTCAGCGAACCTTACAAAGTGCCAGTTCAGCTGTCTTTACCAACTGCTGAGTGCAAATGAGACACGACATACGAGAAAAGCAGGGGAGGCAGTCGTGTGTATAAGCCCCGGATCTGACCATCTCACATACTGAAAATTAATTCATCAGCAGATTAAAGAGTTTATGAAACATCTATAGAAAAAAGGTCAGTAATGTTGGAAATGCCTACATTTATCCTCTACCAATCCTCAGTTTTATCCTGTATTATACTCCGAAGCTGCACTCATTATTCTGCTGGTGCAGTCACTGTGGACATACATTACATTACTGATCCTGAGTTACATCCTGTATTATACTCCAGAGCTGCACTCATTATTCTGCTGGTGCAGTCACTGTGTACATTGTTATGATCCGGTGACCTTGGAGCCGCATGAGAGACTTTCTCAGGAGTAAGTGGTATCTGTACTGACCGCAAACCCTAAACTGACACCGCAACTAGAAGTAGCCGTGGGGTGTGCCTAACACGTCCTAGACACCTCGACACAGCCGGAGGACTAAATACCCCTATAGGTGGAAATGGTAATTCTATCTTGCCTCAGAGCAGAACCCCAAAGGATAGGCAGCCCCCCACAAATATTGACTGTGAGTATAAGAGGAAAGACACACACAGGCAGAAAAACAGAATTTAGCAAAAGAGGCACTTCTAGCTAAATAGAAAAGGATAGGACAGAATTCTAAGCGGTCAGTATTAAAATCCTAAAAATATCCACAGCAGAAAATACAAATATTCTACATCTAACTAAAGACATAGCAAGTATATCTGCAACTCCTGAGAATCCAGCATGACTGAAAAATCCAAACAAAGTCTAAGCTGGACAAAAACACAATGAATTGCACTGAATTGCAAAGCACACTGCATGTGTGCACAGAGACAAAAAACCAGACACTTATCTTAGCTGAATTGGCAGCAGAGCATGAGGAACCAGAGAGAGATGCAATCCCTCCAAGAACAATGGACAACTGGCCAGGAGTAATGGATCCTGCACACCTAAATACCTAGTAGAGCTGCAATCAGCAGAAACACCTGCCCTGGATTACAACCCCAAGACAACTGCACTACCACTAACAACCACCGGAGGGAGCCCAAGAGCAGAACTCACAACAGTGCATACATTACATTACTGATCCTGAGTTACATCTTGTATTATACCCCAGAGCTGCACTCACTATTCTGCTGGTGCAGTCACTGTGTACATACATTACATTACTGATCCTGTACTAATCCTGAGTTACATCCTGTATTATACTCCAGAGCTGCACTCACTATTCTGCTGGTGCAGTCACTGTGTACATACATTACATTACTGATCCTGTACTAATCCTGAGTTACATCCTGTATTATACTCCAGAGCTGCACTCACTATTCTGCTGGTGGATTCACTGTGTACATACATTACATTACTGATCCTGAGTTACATCCTGTATTATACCCCAGAGCTGCACTCACTATTCTGCTGGTGCAGTCACTGTGTACATACATTACATTACTGATCCTGAGTTACATCCCGTATTATACTGCAGAGCTGCACTCACTATTCTGCTGGTGCAGTCACTGTGTACATACATTACTGATCCTGTACTAATCCTGAGTTACATCCTGTATTATACTCCAGAGCTGCACTCACTATTCTGCTGGTGCAGTCACTGTGTACATACATTACATTACTGATCCTGAGTTACATCCTGTATTATACTCCAGATCTGCACTCACTATTCTGCTGGTGCAGTCACTGTGTACATACATTACATTACTGACCCTGAGTTACATCCTGTATTATACCCCAGAGCTGCACTCACTATTCTGCTGGTGCAGTCACTGTGTACATACATTACATTACTGATCCTGAGTTACATCCTGTATTATACTCCAGAGCTGCACTCACTATTCTGCTGGTGCAGTCACTGTGTACATACATTACTGATCCTGAGTTACCTCCTGTATTATACCCCAGAGCTGCACTCACTATTCTGCTGGTGCAGTCACTGTGTACATACATTACATTACTGATCCTGAGTTACATCCTGTATTATACCCCAGATCTGCACTCACTATTCTGCTGGTGCAGTCACTGTGTACATACATTATATTACTGATCCTGAGTTACATCCTGTATTATACTCCAGAGCTGCACTCACTATTCTGCTGGTGGAGTCACTGTGTACATACATTACATTACTGATCCTGAGTTACATCCTGTATTATACTCCAGAGCTGCACTCACTATTCTGCTGGTGCAGTCACTGTGTACATACATTACTGATCCTGAGTTACCTCCTGTATTATACCCCAGAGCTGCACTCACTATTCTGCTGGTGCAGTCACTGTGTACATACATTACATTACTGATCCTGAGTTACATCCTGTATTATACCCCAGAGCTGCTGAAAAGTTCCTTCTGACTGTTATCGGAAACAATCAGTAACCTTAAAATCCGTTTACCTGAATTTCTATATTTTAGGGGAGCAATGATCCATATTGCTGTACAGTGCTTGGTGTAAAGATGACACTTCCCATTATGTAAACGTTTGGACATTGCAGTGATTGAGCCAGAAGAATTGCAGAGAGATTTCAGCTCAGAACTGTAGAATTATGAGTTTAATACAGGTTAGAATCAGTAAAAGTTAAATGCACGCACTATGGAGGCAGTGGAGGAGACTCATCAGTGCTGGAGACTCATCAGTGCTGGAGACTCATCAGTGGTACTGCACCTATTATACATATAGTGTAGATAATACATTGCGTAGTGTCACAGTCTGCGTCATTTCCTTCCATGGTCACACTTCGAGCACACCCATGTCTGTGAGTAAATTAACTGTGGGGATTTCACAAGTGTTTGAGTTTTCTTATGAAGTCTAAATTTCTGCAAAGTGCAACCAATGGGCTGTAAATGAAAAAGCACCGATGTGTCCTAATGCACCTGGTTCCAAAATCAGTCCTGATACTGGGCAGACTGGCTCTCATCACTAGGATCATTTCCTGGAAAAGGCACAAGCCCACTGTGACTTAACGGCTACATACACCTGATGGCGCTCTGCTTAATGCCATGCTCCTACACTGTGGCGCTCTGCTTAATGCCATGCTCCCACACTGTGGCGCCCTCCTTAACGCCATGCTCCCACACTGTGGCGCCCTCCTTAACGCCATGCTCCTACACTGTGGCGCCCTCCTTAACGCCATGCTCCTACACTGTGGCGCCCTCCTTAACACCATGCTCCTACACTGTGGCGCCCTCCTTAACGTCATGCTCCCACACTTTGGCGCCCTCCTTAATGCCATGCTCCCACACTGTGGCGCCCTCCTTAACGCCATGCTCCTACACTGTGGTGCCCTCCTTAACACCATGCTCCCACACTGTGGCGCCCTCCTTAATGCCATGCTCCCACACTGTGGCGCCCTCCTTAACGCCATGCTCCCACACTGTGGCGCCCTCCTTAACGCCATGCTCCTACACTGTGGCGCCCTCCTTAACGCCATGCTCCTATGCAGCGCCCCAGAGTCCTGGTCGTTGCAGTACTGTGGCTCCGCCACTATGGGGAGCTATGGTGCGTCCGATGGCACTGAAGGAGTTCATCTGATCAGGTATCACAGACACCAATACATTTCACAGCCAGGCCTCCGGGGGGAGCTAAGGGTGCTATTCATTAGGCCACTCCCCACCATAGTGGGTAAACTGGGGGTCAGGCAGGAAGTTAGATCAGGAAGCTGACTGGGTTGGAACCAGGCAACACCTTGTGGCAGAGGGTGTTGTAGGGGAAGATGCAGTAGGGTCTCTGTCAGGGGTGGGATCCTGACAGAGGCTTGGCAACGAGAACGAATGTAACGGGACCGTGCCTGCTCCGGGTAGCGGCGGTGCCCAAGAAAGGGTTAGAAGAGAGATAGATTGTGCTGAGTGAGAAACGGGATCATGCAAAGGAGAAATACCAGTAGGAGTCATGCTGTAAGACCGAAGCAACATCCTACTGAGGCGCACTACCGGTGGCCGGAACGCCGAGGGAGTAGAATAACATTCAGCTTCAAGCAATACTCCAAACAGCGGCAGGACAGTCAGTCTCAGGCGGGCTGTCTAACTCAAATCACCTATGAAGTCTTGGGAGGCAATTGTGGGAGAGGGGCGTCTCTAGGGTCCCGGAAGAACTCCAGGCCTACCCGTCAAACGGGTGCCGTTCCTACCCGAACCTCAGGGAGGGACGGAGGATTAGCAGAACATCATCTAATCGAGTTGTGAGGGAACATCAGAAACAGACACAACAGTTGTGGGGTACTTTCCGTAAGCACAGCAGGGAAGGACTACAACACATAGCGCTAGGGGGAAGGCACAGATTTCCTCCTGTGAAGAGAACTCTGGAAGTGCCATTGGACCGGCCGGACTTGCGCAGCCTGGTGAGCCGTATTCTGGATTGAGGACTCAGAGATCTTCAGTAAAGAGGTAAAGAGACTGCAACCTGGTGTCCTTGTTATTTATCGCGACCTGCACCCCACAACTGCACCGTTACAACACCTCTTATTTCACCGGACGTCCCCCACTGACAGACAGGGCCACGGACCGGGTCTAGCCACCGTGACAACCCCAGGACTGAGACCTAGAGGCCCGGCTCCGGGTACCCCTAGGCCCTGCGGCGGTGTGGGGGCGCTCCAAAAACTTGGCGTCACGAACAGGATCTACTTAAGCCTGAAGAATCAGGTCATGTGTGCCTTGGAACTGTGATTTATTGTGCTTTGTTGAGAGACTGTGTGTTGCTCCTTGCTGAGAGAAGTTCCCGCCAAAAGCCGCCGCCATTGCTACGCCGGAGAAGAAGGAGGGCGTGCCATGGGAGGAGACCACCAGAGTGGCGCGAGAAATGGCTACCGCCCCCTGCGCTTCTGGCTGCAAAGTGAGGACCTGCCCTCAAGCAGAGGACGACCCCCTGATTTGCAACGGCGGGAAGCAGAAGATGGAGCCCGACCTCGGAGAAATGGCGGAGCCAGGTGCATGCGTTGCCGCCGAATGCCCGACAGCGACGATGAGCAGCGAGTGCTCGAGCAGCAGCGGGGAGATCCCGGCCTGCCCTTACCCATCAGAGACGGACTCGCGTCCACCGCCGGTGAAGGATCCGAACTCCTTAGAGCCGCCGACGGAGGAGCCGAGCCTACCTATCCCGACCACGGAGCCATGGAGGGCGGAGCCACCACAGGAGACCATCTCGGAGGAGCTGCGGTCCGGGCTGCAGCCGATTCCGGTGTCCTTGTCGGCGGAACGGATCGACACCGGTGGAATCACATTAGGCGCAGGTATGGAAAGCGCCCCTACTCCCCCGGCCGATTCTGCTCCCCTGACCGGTCCGGTTCCCCCGACCGATCCCGCTCCTGTGAGCGCTCCTCACCCCAGCAATAATCGCTTCTTCTCGGTGGAGCGGGTGATCCTCACCTCTAACACGATGGGGAAGCTAGTGCCTCCGCTACCAACCCAGATGGGAGAACCCATAGATGTGGGCCGAGACGGGGTGGTCCTCCGGTGGGACACCCTCTGGACCGGGCCGGATGGAGCCCGGGAGGACGGCCTCACCCTTGCCGTGCTCCCTTGGGAGCAATATAAGCAATGTCTAATCCACCACTGGAAGAATCGAGACGAGGTTGAACAACCCGATACGCAACGCAGAAAGTCTGTGCAGGGCAGGAAAGGCGTGGTAAAGCGGGGGACTGTGTTGGCCGTCCACCCGAAGAGGGGATGGGGTTCCATACAGGAGCCGGGGCTACCCACTGACGTCTTTGTTACAAGTTATAACGTGAAAACTCCCTGCTGCGACCGGAATGGCGATCCACTACGAAGGGGGGACCAGGTGACGTACACCCGTCATAGGAGCGCACAAGGATGGTGTGCTCGGGATGTCCGGCGATGTGAGCCTGAGGGGGCGTCACCTGCTGCCCCGATCATGACAGATCCAGATTTGCCAGATCTTGTGACCATCACCACCGTACGCGTAGTAGCGGCTACTGAACTCGCAAGCAAGGTCAGCCTTCAGATCCAGACACCGGGTGGTCTGATGGCCCCTGCGGGACCTGCTACCGGCGCAGATGCCGCAGCGGTCAGAGGTCAGGGACCAAGACCGCCAGAACAAGAATAAACCTCGAAACCATGATAATGTAAATAGTTCTTCCCTTTAACTGTTTGTTCCTGTTTTGCTGCTGAACCCGTCTAGGGTTAACTTTTAAAGGGATCCCTTTGTTGACCCGGGATCCCAATTGTTTGGTTTGTTTTTCCACTTTTTGATTCCTGTTATCAAGAACTGCCGCAATCATGAACAGTGCATGATACAAACTTATTGTAAATAGTTAGCACCTTATTAAAGGCGCTTCCTACTGGTTTTACTTAAAGAAGGACTCTTTGTGAAGATACCACACTGGAACCTTTGCTGAGTAAGGACTGGTAGCTTGGGAAGAAATGCTACCTCATAGAGACTTGGTCCCCTCTTAAAGGGGATGTTCACATGTTGCACTTAAAGAAGTGGTATTGCTTTAAGACTAATAGATAGCAATGATGTTTGATAAGAGAAAAATGATAATGTTGACATGTAAAAGATATATGTATTCCACTGGTTAACTGAAAAGAAATGTTGATAATGTTCCTTAGAAGAAAGTGTGAGAGCTAGAAGAAAGATGCAGTAGGCCCGTAGGGGTAGACAGAGTGTCCTGCATAGTCGGAAGTAAGAAAGTATTAATGAAGGTTGATGATATAAGGAAATAGTTAATAATGTTGATAAGAAATGGGGATAGAAGGTAAACCCTGAGTCCTCCATAGTAAGTCAGTTATTGTAAAGAAAGAGTTAATAATGTGTTACAGAGGACAGAAAGTGAACCCGTAGGGGTTAGGTAGAGAGTCCTCCTAGGAGCCATACATAGATGGCTCAGTGCTTCTAAAACTGAAAGTAATGTTATGATCTGTACTGTGTATAGAAGTTGAAAAGGCAGTAGGCCCTGGCTGAACGGGGCGGTCCTGTAACAGAAAGGAGAGGCAGCAGGTCCGGTGCCGATAGGACAGGCGGTCCTGCAGATTCAAAGAAGGAGAATGAAAAGTTAACTTACCTTATAATGTGATTATAGGAAGGCCTTTGGTGGATACAGAGTGTATGTCCTTAAGGGCAATGTTAAAGTACTGTTCAGCAATTTTTGCACTTAGTAGAATACCCGGTTGGGTAACAGGAGTTATTTATAGCCTGTAATTTATAATGTTTAACCATGTTTTGTAACGTTCAAGTGTCCTCACCTCCCATAAAGGGAAGCTTGTTCAAGTATACGTATTGTTATTTGCACTCAACAAAATTGTATGTCTTTTTGCTAAACTTGTATTGTTGTTTTCTTCCCAGTCCCGGAGTACTGTGTTTAACCAGGGGGGAGTGCAGCGCCCCAGAGTCCTGGTCGTTGCAGTACTGTGGCTCCGCCACTATGGGGAGCTATGGTGCGTCTGATGGCACTGAAGGAGTTCATCTGATCAGGTATCACAGACACCAATACATTTCACAGCCGGGCCTCCGGGGGGAGCTAAGGGTGCTATTCATTAGGCCACTCCCCACCATAGTGGGTAAACTGGGGGTCAGGCAGGAAGTTAGATCAGGAAGCTGACTGGGTTGGAACCAGGCAACACCTTGTGGCAGAGGGTGTTGTAGGGGAAGATGCAGTAGGGTCTCTGTCAGGGGTGGGATCCTGACAGAGGCTTGGCAACGAGAACGAATGTAACGGGACCGTGCCTGCTCCGGGTAGCGGCGGTGCCCAAGAAAGGATTAGAAGAGAGATAGATTGTGCTGAGTGAGAAACGGGATCACGCAAAGGAGAAATACCAGTAGGAGTCGTGCTGTAAGACCGAAGCAACATCCTACTGAGGCGCACTACCGGTGGCCGGAACGCCGAGGGAGTAGAATAACATTCAGCTTCAAGCAATACTCCAAACAGCGGCAGGACAGTCAGTCTCAGGCGGGCTGTCTAACTCAAATCACCTATGAAGTCTTGGGAGGCAATTGTGGGAGAGGGGCGTCTCTAGGGTCCCGGAAGAACTCCAGGCCTACCAGTCAAACGGGTGCCGTTCCTACCCGAACCTCAGGGAGGGACGGAGGATTAGCAGAACATCATCTAATCGAGTTGTGAGGGAACATCAGAAACAGACACAACAGTTGTGGGGTACTTTCCGTAAGCACAGCAGGGAAGGACTACAACACATAGCGCTAGGGGGAAGGCACAGATTTCCTCCTGTGAAGAGAACTCTGGAAGTGCCATTGGACCGGCCGGACTTGCGCAGCCTGGTGAGCCGTATTCTGGATTGAGGACTCAGAGATCTTCAGTAAAGAGGTAAAGAGACTGCAACCTGGTGTCCTTGTTATTTATCGCGACCTGCACCCCACAACTGCACCGTTACAACACCTCTTATTTCACCGGACGTCCCCCACTGACAGACAGGGCCACGGACCGGGTCTAGCCACCGTGACAACCCCAGGACTGAGACCTAGAGGCCCGGCTCCGGGTACCCCTAGGCCCTGCGGCGGTGTGGGGGCGCTCCACCTACACTGTGGCGCCCTCCTTAACGTCATGCTCCCACACTGTGGCGCCCTCCTTAATGCCATGCTCCCACACTGTGGCGCCCTCCTTAACGCCATGCTCCTACACTGTGGCGCCCTCCTTAACGCCATGCTCCTACACTGTCGCGCCCTCCTTAACGCCATGCTCCCACACTGTGGCGCCCTCCTTAACGCCATGCTCCTACACTGTGGTGCCCTCCTTAACACCATGCTCCCACACTGTGGCGCCCTCCTTAACGCCATGCTCCTACACTGTGGCGCCCTCCTTAACGTCATGCTCCCACACTGTGGCGCCCTCCTTAATGCCATGCTCCCACACTGTGGCGCCCTCCTTAACGCCATGCTCCTACACTGTGGCGCCCTCCTTAACGCCATGCTCCTACACTGTCGCGCCCTCCTTAACGCCATGCTCCCACACTGTGGCGCCCTCCTTAACGCCATGCTCCTACACTGTGGTGCCCTCCTTAACACCATGCTCCCACACTGTGGCGCCCTCCTTAACGTCATGCTCCCACACTGTGGCGCCCTCCTTAATGCCATGCTCCTACACTGTGGCGCCCTCCTTAACGCCATGCTCCCACACTGTGGCGCCCTCCTTCACGTCATGCTCCCACACTGTGGCGCCCTCCTTCACGTCATGCTCCCACACTGTGGCGCCCTAGTTAACGCCATGCTCCTACACTGTGGCGCCCTCCTTCACGCCATGCTCCCACACTGTGGCGCCCTCCTTAACGCCATGCTCCCACACTGTGGCGCCCTCCTTAACGCCATGCTCCCACACTGTGGCGCCCTCCTTAACGCCATGCTCCCACACTGTGGCGCCCTCCTTAACGCCATGCTCCCACACTGTGGCGCCCTCCTTAACGCCATGCTCCCACACTGTGGCGCCCTCCTTAACGCCATGCTCCCACACTGTGGCGCCCTCCTTAACGCCATGCTCCCACACTGTGGCGCCCTCCTTAATGTCATGCTCCCACACTGCTTTCTCCTCCTGTGATTTACCCCCTTCTGACTTTCCTGTCTTAGTTGACAAATCCCAGCCTATATCTTAATGGGGATCTGTCACAACTCTATGTTGTTCCGTCCTGCCTACATTGAACCTCCTGGAAATGCCCGAATTAATTGACATCTAGGCATTGTCAATTGTTTGTGTCATTACACAGCCTATCCCTGTCAGTTATGCCATCACGGTCAATATAATTATACATTTCCAGGGAGAATAATAGAGGAACATCATAATGCTTTAAGGGAAACATTGAACAGGACCTTCCCCAGTTTTGGCTTGTTAAACTGGCCACATTATGGAATAGTGACTGCAGAACTGAATACAACATTGTTTTTTTAACTTTCTCATCTCCTTTGTGTTTATGGTGCCTAATATGCCAAGGGGGCGTAGGCATAGATTCCTATTTGGAGGTGGAGCGCCCCCACACCGCCGCAGGGCCTAGGGGTACCCGGAGCCGGGCCTCTGAGTCTCTGCTCTGGGGTTGTCACGGTGGCTAGACCCGGTCCGTGGCCCTGTCTGTCAGTGGGGGACGTCCGGTGTAATAAGAGGTGTTGTAACGGTGCAGTTGTGGGGTGCAGGTCGCGGTAAATAATGAGGACACCAGGTTGCAGTCTCTTTACCTCTTTACTGAAGATCTCTGAGTCCTCAGTCCAGAATACGGTTCACCAGGCTGCGCAAGTCCGGCCGGTCCAATGGCACTTCCAGAGTTCTCTTCACAGGAGGAAATCTGTGCCTTCCCCCTAGCGCTATGTGTTGTAGTCCTTCCCTGCTGTGCTTACGGAAAGTCCCCACAACTGTTGTGTTTGTTTCTGATGTTCCCTCACAACTCGATTAGATGATGTTCTGCTAATCTTCCGTCCCTCCCTGAGGTTCGGGTAGGAACGGCACCCGTTTGACGGGTAGGCCTGGAGTTCTTCCGGGACCCTAGAGATGCCCCTCTCCCGCAATTGCCTCCCAAGACTTCATAGGTGATTTGAGTTAGACAGCCCGCCTGAGACTGACTGCCCTGCCGCTGTTTGGAGTATTGCTTGAAGCTGAATGTTATTCTACTCCCTCGGCGTTCCGGCCACCGGTAGTGCGCCTCAGTAGGATGTTGCTTCGGTCTTACAGCACGACTCCTACTGGTATTTCTCCTTTTGCGTGATCCCGTTTCTCACTCAGCACAATCTATCTCTCTTCTAATCCTTTCTTGGGTACCGCCGCTACCCGGAGCAGGCACGGTCCCGTTACGTTCGTTCTCGTTGCCAAGCCTCTGTCAGGATCCCACCCCTGACAGAGACCCTACTGTATCTTCCCCTACAACACCCTCTGCCACAAGGTGTTGCCTGGTTCCAACCCAGTCAGCTTTCTGATCTAACTTCCTGCCTGACCCCCAGTTTACCCACTATGGTGGGGAGTGGCCTAATGAATAGCACCCTTAGCTCCCCCCGGAGGCCCGGCTGTGAAATGTATTGGTGTCTGTGATACCTGATCAGATGAACTCCTTCAGTGCCATCGGACGCACCATAGCTCCCCATAGTGGCGGAGCCACAGTACTGCAACGACCAGGACTCTGGGGCGCTGCACTCCCCCCTGGTTAAACACAGTACTCCGGGACTGGGAAGAAAACAACAATACAAGTTTAGCAAAAAGACATACAATTTTGTTGAGTGCAAATAACAATACGTATACTTGAACAAGCTTCCCTTTATGGGAGGTGAGGACACTTGAACGTTACAAAACATGGTTAAACATTATAAATTACAGGCTATAAATAACTCCTGTTACCCAACCGGGTATTCTACTAAGTGCAAAAATTGCTGAACAATACTTTAACATTGCCCTTAAGGACATACACTCTGTATCCACCAAAGGCCTTCCTATAATCACATTATAAGGTAAGTTAACTTTTTCATTCTCCTTCTTTGAGTCTGCAGGACCGCCTGTCCTATCGGCACCAGACCTACTGCCTCTCCTTTCTGTTACAGGACCGCCCCGTTCAGCCAGGGCCTACTGCCTTTTCAACTGCTATACATGGTATAGAACATAACATACTTTCTGTTTAAGAGCACTGAGCCATCTACGTATAGCTCCTAGGAGGATTCACTACCTAACCCCTACGGGTTCACTTTCTGTCCTCTGTAAGGCTACGTTCACATTTGCGGTCAGCGCCGCAGCGTCGGGCGCCGCAGCGGCGCCGCATGCGTCATGCGCCCCTATATTTAACATGGGGGCGCATGGACATGCGTTGTGC
Organism: Ranitomeya variabilis; assembly: GCF_051348905.1. Classification (NCBI taxonomy): domain Eukaryota; kingdom Metazoa; phylum Chordata; class Amphibia; order Anura; family Dendrobatidae; genus Ranitomeya; species Ranitomeya variabilis. The sequence continues at coordinate 55,427,197 of NC_135236.1, forward strand.
TGCGTTTTGCGCCGCATGGCCGCAAGCGTTGGACGCAAGAAACGCATCAAGTTGCATTTTTTTTGCGTCCAACTTTCGGCCAAAAAGGACGCATGCGGCGCAAAACGCAGCGTTTTAGCGTGCGTTTTGCCGCGTTTTTGTTTGCGTTGTGCGCTGCGGCGCCGACGCTGCGGCGCACAACGCAAATGTGAACGTAGCCTAACACATTACTAACTCTTTCTTTACATCAACTGACTTACTATGGAGGACTCAGGGTTTACCTTCTATCCCCATTTCTTATCAACATTATTAACTATTTCCTTATATCATCAACCTTCATTAATACTTCCTTACTTCCGACTATGCAGGACACTCTGTCTACCCCTACGGGCCTACTGCATCTTTCTTCTAGCTCTCACACTTTCTTCTAAGGAACATTATCAACATTTCTTTTCAGTTAACCAGTGGAATACATATATCTTTTACATGTCAACATTATCATTTCTTTCTTTCATCAAACATCATTGCTATCTATCAGTCTTAAAGCAATACCACTTCTTTAAGTGCAACACGTGAACATCCCCTTTAAGAGGGGACCAAGTCTCTATGAGGTAGCATTTCTTCTCAAGCTACCAGTCCTTACTCAGCAAAAGCTCCGGTATGGTATCTTCGCAAAGAGTCTTTAAGTAAAACCAGTAGGAAGCGCCTTTAATAAGGTGCTAACTATATACAAAAAGTTCGCATCATGCACTGTTCATGATTACAGCAGTTCTTTTCAACTAAAAACTTGTGCAAAAACTTTAGAAAAACAACCAAAAACAAACAATAGGGATCCCGGGTCAACAAAGGGATCCCTTTAAAAGTTAACCCTAGACGGGTTCAGCAGCATAACAGTAACAAACAGTTAACCGAAGAACTATATACATTTTCATGGTTTCGAGGTTTATTCTTACTCAGGTGGCCTTGGCTCCGGGCCCCCAACTACCGTGGCACGGATACCAGCGGCAGGCCCCGCAGGGACCACCAGGTCACCCGGTGTCTGAATTTGAAGACTGACCCTGCTGGCGAGTTCGGGAGCTACTACAAAGCGCACAGTGGAGACAGTAACGAGATCGGGCAAACCTGGATCAACCACGGTCGGGGCCACAGGTGACACTCCTTCAGGCTCACATCGCTGAACATTCCGGGCACGCCACCCCTGTTCGTTCCAGTGACGGGTGTACATCACCTGATCCCCCTCTCGCAATGGTTCGCCATCCCGATCACAGCAGGGAGTTTCCACGTCATAGCTGGCAACGAAGACGTCAGTCGATAGGCCCGGTTCCTGTATTGAGCCCCATCCTTTCTTTGGGTGGAAGGCCGACACCCTTCCTCGCTTTACCACGTCTTTCCTGCCATGCACAGACTTCTTGCGTTGCGTCTCCCGTTGTTTAACTTCATTTCGCTGTTTCCAGTGCTGGAGCACGCATTGATTGTACTGGTCCCAGGTAAGTATCGCGATGGTGAGACCATCCACCGGAACCCCATCCTGCTCAACCCAGGGGGTGTCCCACTGGAACATCACTCCATCCGGGCCCATCTCTATGGGCTCCCCCCACCTGGTTGGTAGTGGCGGCAACAACTTCCCGATCGCGCTGGGGCCGAGGACCACCCGCTCGATGGTGAACGAAGGATTACTGCTGCGGGGAGGATCGGTCGCGGGAGCGGGATCGAGCGTTGGGGCAGGGGTATCTGTCGTACCTGCGCCTGATGTGGTTCCACCGGTGTCGATCCGGTCTGCTGACAAGAACGCTGGAGTCGGCTGCTGCTCGGACTGCGGCTCCTCCAATACGGTCCCCGGACGCGGCTCCGCTCGCTGTGGTTCTTCCTCCGCTGACTCCGAGGTCGGGATTGGTGGACTCGGCTCCGCTATCTGTTCCAGGGGCTTCGGAGCCTCCTGCTGCAGGGGACACGGGTCCGCCTCCGGTGAACGAGGGCAAACCGGGACTGCTCCTTCCCCGTTCCGGCACTCGCTGTTCTTCGTCATGGTCCGCTGATCGGTGGCAATGCATGCATCGGACTCCGCCATTTCTCCGGGGCCGAGCTTCTCCATCTCCTGCTTCCTGCCGTTGCAAATCAGGGGGTTGTCCTCTGCTTGAAGGCAGGTCCTCACTTTGCAGCCAGAAGCGCAGGGGGCGGTAGCCATTTCTCGCGCCATTCTGGTAGTCTCCTCCCATGGCACGCCCTCCTTCTTCTCTGGCGAAGCAATGGTGGCGGCTTTTGGCGGGAACTTCTCTCGGTCAATGGCAATACACAGTCTCTCAATAAAGCACAGTTCAAGCACAATAAATCACAGTTCCAAGGCACACATGACCTGATTCTTCAGGCTTAAGTAGATCCTGTTCGTGACGCCAAGTTCTGGAGCGCCCCCACACCGCCGCAGGGCCGAGGGGTACCCGGAGCCGGGCCTCTGAGTCTCTGCTCTGGGGTTGTCACGGTGGCTAGACCCGGTCCGTGGCCCTGTCTGTCAGTGGGGGACGTCCGGTGTAATAAGAGGTGTTGTAACGGTGCAGTTGTGGGGTGCAGGTCGCGGTAAATAATGAGGACACCAGGTTGCAGTCTCTTTACCTCTTTACTGAAGATCTCTGAGTCCTCAGTCCAGAATACGGTTCACCAGGCTGCGCAAGTCCGGCCGGTCCAATGGCACTTCCAGAGTTCTCTTCACAGGAGGAAATCTGTGCCTTCCCCCTAGCGCTATGTGTTGTAGTCCTTCCCTGCTGTGCTTACGGAAAGTACCCCACAACTGTTGTGTCTGTTTCTGATGTTCCCTCACAACTCGATTAGATGATGTTCTGCTAATCTTCCGTCCCTCCCTGAGGTTCGGGTAGGAACGGCACCCGTTTGACGGGTAGGCCTGGAGTTCTTCCGGGACCCTAGAGACGCCCCTCTCCCGCAATTGCCTCCCAAGACTTCATAGGTGATTTGAGTTAGACAGCCCGCCTGAGACTGACTGTCCTGCCGCTGTTTGGAGTATTGCTTGAAGCTGAATGTTATTCTACTCCCTCGGCGTTCCGGCCACCGGTAGTGCGCCTCAGTAGGATGTTGCTTCGGTCTTACAGCACGACTCCTACTGGTATTTCTCCTTTTGCGTGATCCCGTTTCTCACTCAGCACAATCTATCTCTCTTCTAATCCTTTCTTGGGTACCGCCGCTACCCGGAGCAGGCACGGTCCCGTTACGTTCGTTCTCATTGCCAAGCCTCTGTCAGGATCCCACCCCTGACAGAGACCCTACTGTATCTTCCCCTACAACACCCTCTGCCACAAGGTGTTGCCTGGTTCCAACCCAGTCAGCTTTCTGATCTAACTTCCTGCCTGACCCCCAGTTTACCCACTATGGTGGGGAGTGGCCTAATGAATAGCACCCTTAGCTCCCCCCGGAGGCCCGGCTGTGAAATGTATTGGTGTCTGTGATACCTGATCAGATGAACTCCTTCAGTGCCATCGGACGCACCATAGCTCCCCATAGTGGCGGAGCCACAGTACTGCAACGACCAGGACTCTGGGGCGCTGCAGAGGCATTACTTTTTCCCTGCATGAATTTGACCAATCATAATGCAGGAAAAAAAATAAGAAAATGCCCCCAGAGAAGGTCAGAAACGGAACTGTGTATGGTCTGGTAAAACATGAGATGACACACAGGTCACTACTGAGACTACAAGTGTAATGTGCCACGGGGCGGTAGCTGTGGGTGAGGTGCTCATCTCCTCCACCCCGGCATATTACATGAATGTGGGGGTCCTGGCTGGGTGTGTGGGCTTGTGCTGTCAGTAACCGATGTTGCTGCTTTGCCAGGACCAGATGTTGGACAGTTCAATGAGGGAGATCACCATACAAAAATAAACTTTTTACAGAACGGGAATTTGGTGGGGAATATATACAAGATAGCGGGAACACACTCTTATGAACGTTTCCTTTACAGCTCGAAGCATTTTCCACACGTTTCTATTGTTTTCCTTTGTTTACTTTTCCTCTTTACTTTCTCTACTTGTCCTCTGTTTTCACTGTTTCTTACTACTTCACCACCACCCAGCTCAACTTTACGTTCCTGCTTAGCAAGAGTCCTTTACTCACCTCGCAGTTCCGCATCTTCTTTGCCAGAAGTAGGAACTTTCTACTTGTCTCATGTGCTAAGTCATGTTTAGGCTCATTACCTTGAAAAGTTATAAACTCTGGAGCATTCTGCTAAGTGTCCTCTCCCAGGATCCATCTCCAATCGATCACTCTGTCTCTTACTTTAGGGACACCCCAGAAAGCGGCACTGCTCACCATGGACCTTAGGTCCCCTTTCTATGCACTCCAGGTCCTATCTGTTTATCTGACAGGCCTTGTCACTTTCCCTTCAACTTACCCCTCCCACTCTGGGCTAGTCACAAAAATTAACTATCACTATCCCTATTGTCAAACTACACACTTTACCATTCCTACTAACACCTTAAAACAGTGTTTCTCAACTCCAGTCCTCAAGACCCCCCAACAGGTCAAGTTTTCAGGGTTTCCTTAGTATTGCACAGGTGCTAATTTTATCACCTGCTCAAGCATTAATTCTATCACCTGTGCAATACTAAGGAAATCCTGAAAACGTGACCTGAGTCTTGAGGACTGGAGTTGAGAAACACTGCCTTAAAAGCATATCACAAGTCACACTATACATCACAGTTTACATTGCATCACATAACATATTACAACAATAAACCTGCTTCTATAAGAGGGAAATGTGGGCAGCATGTCCATCTCCTTACACAAGCATGGGAGAACAGCACAGCTGTGTTTTGTTGCAAACACCTCTATGTATCTAGGCTAGCTGGCACAGATCCATTGATGCACAGTAGTTGACACACTGCAGCTCTAATCTCACAGCACTGATAGTTAGGAAGACAGAGGAGAACAAATATGACAGTGCTGTGAGATGAGAGCTGCAACATATCACATATATCTCTTTGGATCTGTGGAAGCTATTAGGGCATTATCCCCATACGCCTAGATGCAGAGAGGTGTTTGTAATGACACACAGCTCTGCTCTCATTTCCTCCCACCCTTGTAATCACAGTAAGGGCTCGTGCACATGACCAAGTATATCAGAGGAGTGCCATCTATGATTTTCATGGATAGCACTCGTACCCATGATATTCTGTGGGGCTGTGCACATGTCAAATTTTTTCCTTGGACCACCAAAATTGGACATGTCCAATTTTGATTAAAGTGTCAGATCAAAATCATCAATGCAAGTCTATGAGTCCATGAAAAACATCAGACCGCACTCGGATGGCATCTGAGTGTGGTCCGAGTTTCATGGACTGACACATTCGAGAAAAACTGATGCCACTCTGATCACGCTCTGATAAAACTCTGATCAAAGTCTGATCAGACTAATCGGACTGTTCTCAGATGAAGAGAGCCAGGGAGGAGAGCCAAGCCCATTACAGGTCCTATCTTATCACACAGAGAAAGCCGTTTCTAACCTTCTCTGCAGAAGGAGGGAATCTTTTTTTCCCTGTATGCTGCTGCCTGCTTATGATTGGTCATCATCATGCAGGGGAAAAGTAAATGCCCTCAGAGAAGAAAGTCCTCCTTTTATAATAGAAATTAGCATATAAACTTGACTAATATCTCTGCAAAGGAGATGAGAAATTGCCAAAAAAATTCAAAATTGTATTCATCGCTGCAGCCGCTATTCCATGATGTGGCCAGCTTGATGTGTTCACACTGGTGAAAGTTCCTCTTAATTTGTCATCTGCTTTCACACATACATGCACGTGCTGCTATTTGGGTTGTCCCAACTTGGAGATTTATGGTGTATCGTAAGGATTTGCCAGGAATGTGTCAAGAACAGGGCCCCATTCTTAAGATAGATGTGAGCTCCAGTGGTGGCACTCACATATAATGAACATTTATGGCTTGTCTGCTTATTTTGTAATACATAGACAAAACCCCTCTACTCTTTGGACCGTATTTGGTCCTGCAACTGGGTCTTAAACCTTCTCAGTAAATCTGAAAGGCAATACCAGAAACAACCTTCATTAACAGGTGGTGCTGTTTCTGCAAAAATAAACCACATTTTCATTCTAAAGCATATACAATCCCATTTAAAGAGGACTTTTCAATGGATTTTTTAAATGTAAACTTAGCAACTCCTTCTATTGGCGCTGTTCCATCGATTCTAAAACAGTTTTTCTTTTTCTTCTGTGCCCCTCCATTCCAAAGTTATGACCCACAGTAATAGTGCAATTTTTTCCTCCAACCAGCAGGGTGTTTACTAGAATGTCTTTGTGGGTGTTGTCTTTTCCTCTTCTGACACTGGCCAATCAAGACACAGCTGTGCCCACAGAGAAATGCTGTGATACACGCTCAGTTGGTTGCAGGGAAAATTTGTACCAATATTTCCGGGGGCATAACTTTAGAACGGAGGGGCACAGAAGAAAAAGAAAAACTGCTCCAGAATCAACCGACCAGTGGTAAATGGAGGAAACACTCTATTTAAATAAAAAAAAAACTGTGAAATTTCCCCTTTAAGTTCATTAAATAAAAAAAAAATGTTTTAACAGCCATACAGATGTTTATTATGTGTTGTCCAATAAATGGCGGAGTTTTGTAACTTGTATATATCTTTGTTGGGTAATATTTCATGATGTTGAAATCTTTGTGAAAGAAAATCAGATGTTGAAATGTTCAATGATATTGTGACGAAACGCGTTGAGTAAGTGGCCGAATCGTGAATTTCTATGAAACTTAGCACCTGTGAGATGCGAGAAGTCTTGTGCATTTTCTCTCATGTGGTCGAGCAATATTCACTTCGTCAGTCAGCCACCACTTCTATTCCAACTCTGCCTGTTCCCCTGCTGGTCTCTACTTCCTGCTGCAGAGATGACACCCTGACACAGAGACAAGTGACCACTGCATCCAATCAGTGACCACAACAGTTGTCTCATACTACTGGCAAAATGGCGCAATGTTGAGCCGTGATGTCTTCAAAAGCTATGACAAGAATAACTCTCTTCAGGCCCCGACCATTGGAAGCTACTGACATAGCCGAACGCAGCTGAGCTACCCTGGTCCTATAATTGGAATTACAATAGACAAGCTACAAGGTCGCCCAATGTGTAAAGAGGCTCTAACAAAATCCGTCAACCAAACTGTTCCTACTTGGTTAAGCGTGTGTTTTTTCAATGGAGAGAGAGTGAAATAACATCAGACATCTATGGTGCTGATTGCAAGGGTAAAAGATAAAGCATGTTGGAATCCAACATGCCCGATACTTACCCTTGATGTGTCCTAGAAGTCAAAAACAATTGAATATAAGGTATAACATAAAGAGCTTTACACAGACCAATTGGGGCTGATTCGTTAAAGCTTTAATGACACTAAATTTAAGTAAAATCTTTGAAAAGTCACAAATTTGTCTGACTACATGCACTACACCAGTCTTGAACAATCAACCCCTTGATGTTCAAACTTTTCCTCCATGGGTAAACGTGCATGGCTTTTTAGTGGCGAAAGGTGAATAACATCAGATATATTACATAGAATCATAGAATGGCAGAGTATGAAGGGACCTCCTGGGTCATCTGGTCCACCCCCCTGCTCAATGCAGGATTCACTAAATGCCAGACAGATGTCTGTCCAGCCTCTGTTTGAAGACTTCCATTGAAGGAGAACTCACCACCTCTGGTGGCCGCCTGTTCCACTCGTTGATCACCCTCACTGTCAAAAAGTTTTTTCTAATATCTAATTTGTGTCTCCTCCCATTCAGTTTCATCCCATTGCTTCTAGTCTTTCCTTGTCCAAATGAGAATAAGGATGATCCTTCTACAATGTGACAAGGGGTATCATAGAGGGTGGGAACATAAAGGGCATTATTTCTGTGTGGACAAGTGTGGCTTAGTGAACAAATATTTGCTATGTGTCCCTCTTTCTTATCCTTCAATGTTGGGGAATAAGACCTTTGGTAGTGCGTTATTTCCAGGAAAAAGAAAAGATCAGGCAGGTTGAAATCCAATTTGCCTGATCCCACTTTCACCCGACATGTACTGTCAAAAGGATTTGGACGGTTGAAGGCCAAAGATTGTGTTCAAATGGTGACTATGGCTTGTAAACCTGGACCACCTCTTCAGGAGATAGAATCTGGGGCACCTTCGGCCGCAAATTTCTACACTTAGCTGGTAGATACCATTGTCTGGTTGTGTCCTCAGGTGGCATCACAGCTACGGACGCTTGAGACCACTCAGTTACACAGAAATCCCTCCTGACACCCCACACAAGTAAACGTGCTCGATCCGTCTCATTTATCACTTTCATTTCATGCCAGGCCACCTACAAAACATTAATTATGCAGGAAGGCCTGGGAAAGATGGCAGCCCAACAATAGACGTTTGTCACAAATGTCCGTCAATTGAGGTCAAAGTGACTAGTCAGCCGTCAGCTGGAGGATTCTGAATTTTCTATATCTCTTGTAAAAAAAAAAAAACAGGAGAGAGATGAAGGCAGATCCTGAGTGTTTGTTATTTACAAGCTGATGAAGGGTTTAGAAGAGCTTGGTCATCTTGTCAAGTGTCTTTTCAACTGGTGGAGCAGAAAGGGTTAACACATTCCTGAGATGGGGCAGTCACAGGTCCATTCATTGGGATGAATGAGAACTGCAGATTCCTCCAGTGACAGAGATTTCCCACCGGCTGTGATTGCTATAGGGTCTGTGCAAAGGAAGGAACTCTTACGACACTATGTGCCGGAGAATCGATTATTGCTCTCTCTTCTGAACAGAGCCCGCATTCTCCACCAAATGATCTGGCAAATAAATGTTCACACATAAAAAAAGGAATAAATGCCTCGGATCTAGGTTTAATTACATGTCAAATAAACAGTGTCCTAATAAGAGATCTATGGGTTCAGATCACCATGTTTGGTAGGATGAAAGAGACCCAGCGATCTGCCTCACTCCATCCTCCTTCAACTCCTATTTGTTTGCAGAAGCAGCAATGTGGTATTGTGGTGGCAAGCTGATATTAGATGGCAGCAAATTGGTGTGAGATGGGTGACAATGTGGTATTAGATGGTGGCAATGTGATATTAGATCGCAGCAATGTGGTATTAAATGGTAGTAATGTGATATTAGATGGCGTCAATGTGGGGTTAGATGGTGACAATGTGGTGTTAGATGGTGACAATGCGGTATTAGATTGCAGCAATGTGGTATTAGATGGTAGTAATGTGGTGTTAGATGGCGTTAATGTGATATTAGATGGTGACAATGTGATATTAGATGGCGTTAATGTGATATTAGATGGCGGCAATGTGATATTAGATCGCAGCAATGTGGTATTAAATGGTAGTAATGTGGTGTTAGATGGTGACAATGCGGTATTAGATTGCAGCAATGTAGTATTAGATGTTAAAGGCAGCCATTAAATACATGGATGGCTTGAGTCCATCAGAACGAGCAGCTCTCGGGATTTGCTTATAAAGTGGACCCCGAGTCAGTGATCCACCTTTATTATGTCAATATGGCCTAATACGGAAACTAAGGCCCCTTTCACACATCAGTTTTTTTGCTATCAGTCGCAATCCGTCGCATTTTGAAAAAAACGGATCTGGCGATTGATGCCACCGGATTCGTTTTTTTTCATAGACTTTTATTAGCTACGGATTGCGATGGATGGCCTCACGTTTCATCCGTCGTTCGCCGGATCCGTCGAAAATTGTTTGTCCGGCGGCCAGAGACGACGGACATAGTAACGCTTTTTGTCTACGTCGATAAAACGGAACCGTCGCCGTCCATCGTTTGCTAGAATGGCAGCCTATAGGCACCGGATCCGTCAAATGATGGAATCTGGTGACGGATTCTGTTTTTTTTTAACTGAGCATGCTCCGCTTTTTTTCGGATCCAATTAGCCAGATACGCTCGTCGGATCCGTCGAAAAAACGAATCCGTCGCATCAGTTTTTCACAATCTGCGACGGATCCGTAGAGCGAATGGATTGTGACTGATGGCAAAAAACTGGTGCGTGAAAGGGGCTTTAGACAATCCCTTTCAGTGATTTTTCCCTTCAGTCATTTCTGGTGGTCTGGGCCATGTTCTGGAGTGACGTCGGTCATTATGTGCACCCGTGGCTTTACACTCATGTGTGCACATGTCACCAGCTGAACAGCTGTTTCTTGTAGTAACGCGCCGTGTACGCAGCCCCCATGATGTATTTTATAGACACGACCCTCATGACATACTTGGAATATTTCATCCCTCTTGAATTCTCCATCAGACATAGAAAACACCAGGACCAGTCCTTCCAGCATCCTCCAGTGCCAGACTGGTGACAAGTGCCAGCCTATGTGACCCATCAGGGGGGTGATGATAACCTCCTGACCCCCAAATCCCCTGCACTGCAGTGTCTGACCTGCACTCATAACATGTGACCTTGATGATTAGACCAGCAGCTACAGAAAACCACCACAGGCCACATGAAAGGCTTCTGGCTGCTGAGCAGGAAGCCACAATCTGGGTGATCCCAAGATCAGAGATGGAAATGTCACTGAGGGGTGTAGTACTGCAAGTCCCAGAAGACAATACCTTAAAAAAAAAAACAACTTGTGTAATAGTTACAGGATATGAGTTCACTGTGACACTATATTAGCAATGTGTTCAGTTTTATCTTTGGACTATATGGCACTGTTCTGGTACAGTGTGGTATTATTTTTGGACTCTATGGCACTGTTCTGGTACTGTGTGGTATTATTTTTGGACTCTATGGCATTGTTCTGGTACTGTGTGGTATTATTTTTGGACTATATGGCACTGTTCTGGTACTTTGTGGTATTATTTATGTACTATATGGCACTGTTCTGGACTGTGTGGTATTATTTTTGGACTATATGGCACTGCTCTGGTACTGTGTGGTATTATTTTTGGACTATATGTCACTGCTCTGGTACTGTGTGGTATTATTTTTCGACTACATGGCACTGTTCTGGTACTGTGTGGTATTATTTTTGGACTCTATGGCATTGTTCTGGTACTGTGTGGTATTATTTTTGGACTATATGGCACTGTTCTGGTACTGTGTGGTATTATTTATGTCTATATGGCACTGTTCTGGTACTGTGTGGTATTATTTTTGGACTATATGGCACTGTTCTGGTACTGTGTGGTATTATTTATGTCTATATGGCACTGTTCCTGTACTGTGTGGTATTATTTTTGGACTATATGGCACTGTTCTGGTACTGTGTGGTATTATTTATGTCTATATGGCACTGTTCCTGTACTGTGTGGTATTATTTTTGGACTATATGGCACTGTTCTGGACTGTGTGGTATTATTTTTAGACTATACGGCATTGTTCTGGTACTGTGCGGTATTATTTTTGGACTATATGGCACTGCTCTGGTACTGTGGGAACTGTATAGCACTGTATGCAGTATTATTTATGGACTGCATAGGCTTATGTTGGCACTTTGTTGTTCTATTATTTATGCGCTATATAGCACTATTTTAGCACGGTGTGCAGTATTATTATAGATTATAGAGCTGTTTCGGCACTGTCTGCAATTAATTATAGACTGTAAGGCTCTAGCTTCTGTTTTGGAGCTGTTTGCTATCCGGCTGATCGCAAGATCAGAGACAGAAAGGTCATTGAGGGGTGTAGTACTGCAAGTCCCAGCAGACAGCGCCTTAAAAAAACCTTGTGTAATAGGTACATGATACGAGTTCACTGTGTGACACTATATTAGCAATGTGTGCAGTCTGCACAGTGCAGTATTATTTATGGACTGTACGATGTTATTTTAGCACAATTTGTAGTTTTATTTACCGACTGTATGCAGTATTTTATGACGTGTATGGCACTGTTTTGGTACAATGTGTAGGATTATTTACTAACTTCACTGTGTGTGGTATTAGATATGGGCTATACAGAACTGTTTTCACACTGCATGCAGTATTATTTATTGGCTGTATGGCACTCTTTTGGCATTGTGCAGTATTTATGGACTGCAAATCATAGAAAAAACACAGTCATACAGTCCCAATATAACAACATATAAACTTTATTGAAAATATAACAGCAGGTGCACAGTGAAAATGAGAACAATCTCCCCCGCGCTACGACCAGCACGCAAAAAAAGACAGGGAATAATGAGCACAGACTCATGTAGTACTTATCTCAACCTCATCAGTATACTCCAAACATATAAAATAGTTATACACATATCAATAATTAAATGCCAAGATCAGAGTATACATACATACCAGTAATGAGCGGTGAGTATACGTGCGCATCAAACACCCGTCCCCCCGACGCGCGTTTCGGCGAAGTGCCTTTCTGGAGTATACTGATGAGGTTGAGATAAGTACTACATGAGTCTGTGCTCATTATTCCCTGTCTTTTTTTGCGTGCTGGTCGTAGCGCGGGGGAGATTGTTCTCATTTTCACTGTGCACCTGCTGTTATATTTTCAATAAAGTTTATATGTTGTTATATTGGGACTGTATGACTGTGTTTTTTCTATGATTTGCATTCTCTGCTTTAATGCAGTTTGTCCGGAATGGTCCTGGTCAGTCATATACTATTGAAATCTAGGTTATATAATCACCTTTTTGACTGTCATGTTCCCCACTAAATGTGTTCTAGTATTTATGGACTGCACAGAACTGGTCTGGCAGAGTGTGCAGTATTATATATGGACTGTGTTACACTATCCTGACACTGAGCAATATAATTTTGGACTGTTTAGCACTATTTTAGCACAAATATTATTTATGGACACTATAGCACTTATTTATTGACTCATAGCACTGTTTTCGCACTGTATGCAGTATTATCTATGGACTGTAAAGCACTGTTTTGGCACTGTGAGTAGCCTTATTTATTGACTGCATAGAGCTGTTTTGGCACTGTATGTAGGATTATTTATACATGGTATGGCACTTTTTGGGTACTGGGTCCAGTATTATTCATGGACTACATAGCACTGCATTGGCATAGTGTTTACCATTATGCATGGATTGAATGGCACTGTCTTGGCAATGTGTGACAGTATGTACTCTATGCCACGGATTTGGCACTATGTGGTTATATATTTAGACACTATTTGGTGCTGTTTTGGCACTGTGTGGCAGAATTATTTATGCAATGAATGCCACTGATTTGGTACTGTGTACAGTAGTTGTAATACTAAGACAGTACTCTGCGCTGCTTAGGCAATGTGTGACATTATTATCTATAGAGTGTATAGCAATATTTCGCCATTAGTACAGGATGGGGGACATTATTACAGCATGGGGTCCCATTAGTACAGGATGGGGGACATTAGTGCAGGATGGGGGACATTAGTACAGGATGGGGTCCCATTAGTACAGGATGGGGACGTCAGTACAGGATGGAGGACATTAGTACAGGATGGGGTCCCATTAGTACAGGATGGGGTCCCATTAGTACAGGATGGGGTCCCATTAGTACAGGATGGGGTCCCATTAGTACAGGATGTGGACATTAGTACAGGATGGGGTCCCATTAGTACAGGATGCGGACATTAGTACAGGATGGGGGACATTAGTGCAGGATGGGGGACATTAGTACAGGATGGGGGACATTAGTGCAGGATGGGGGACATTAGTACAGGATGGGGGACATTAGTACAGGATGGGGGACATTAGTACAGGATGGGGTCCCATTAGTACAGGATGGGGTCCCATTAGTACAGGATGCGGACATTAGTACAGGATGGGGTCCCATTAGTACAGGATGCGGACATTAGTACAGGATGGGGTCCCATTAGTACAGGATGCGGACATTAGTACAGGATGGGGGACATTAGTACAGGATGGGGGACATTAGTGCAGGATGGGGGACATTAGTGCAGGATGGGGGACATTAGTACAGGATGGGGTCCCATTAGTACAGGATGGGGTCCCATTAGTACGGGATGGGGGACATTAGTACAGGATGGGGGACATTAGTGCAGGATGGGGGACATTAGTACAGGATGGGGACATTAGTACAGGATGGGGGACATTAGTACAGGATGGGGTCCCATTAGTACAGGATGGGGTGGGTCCCATTAGCACAGGAGGGAGGGAGCTAACACATATGTCCTTATAGGATTTAAAAGGCTACAAGGGCCCATACATCTGACCAACATGTGGAGGGCCCCAGGACTAAATTGTGCTCCGGGGCCCATTGGACTCTAGTTACAACACTGGATACAAGTCAAAATCAGCTAGAAATCTGTTAATGGAAGGTTGTTATATCCCTTTAAATTCCCAGACAGCAATATCGATCCTGGGTGATTTTAGTAGCGGCGACCATCATGTAGCGCATCATGCAGAATATCAATATATGAAGAGGAAACCACTGGAAACATGATGGGACATTGGAAGGAAGGAGGGGTGTAATATAAAGGAAAGGGACAAGCATATAACACATAACAGAGGGAGTGTAGCGGCCGGGGTGAGCCGCAGATGAATGTGGTTAAACCGGATTTTGAGTGTAAATCCTGTCTCCAGGCGTCATTTATTGAGAGCACCTGGGAAGGGACAGTATTACACACCAGGGGGAACGTTATAACACAGGTCATATAACACATGTTATATAGAGCGGTATTAGAAACCAGTCCTGGGCTGCCAAAAACTCAAAATCTTCGGGCAAAGTCAGAGACTCAAAGTTAGGGGAGTATGATTTTTTTTTTCCAGGGAATTGCTACATTTAATGAACTCATTATAGAATAAGTAAATAAAAGAAGTCTGGGCATTATTATTACAAATTAAGGGGGCACTTTGGCCATTATTATTACTGGATAGGGGGGCACTTAGGCCATTATTAATTTTAGCAGTCTGGGAAAATATTCATTAGGAGGCATCTGGGCATTAATATTGATTAAAAGGGTACTTTGGCATTATTATTATTATTGTTTAAGTGGGTACTGTATGCATTATTATTCATTAGAGAGGCACTCTGATCATTATTATGTCTTAAAGGGGCACTCTGGACATTTTACTTATCAAGGGGGCTCGCTAGTCAGATATCTATTACTTGGACATTATTATATTTTAAGAGGAGGACCCAAGGGGCATTTTTATTCTCTAGGGGGCAAGGCAATAGAAGGTTCGGTCTGGCGCGGACATAACGTTGGTGCAACCTGTACCCAACAGCAGGGGGGCATTGTGAATTATGATGAACTATTAGACTGCAAAAAGTCCATATATTGTTCTTGCACAGGGGCCGTCTTTCGTCTGTGTCCTGTCCTGGGGTCGGTATTGGGGCCTCAGCAGGACGGAGAGTTTGTGTAGCTTAGAGTATGTGGAGGAAGTGTTGTAAAGGAGAAATGTGTCTTTGTTGTGAACCCCATGCAGACAATTTGAGGGTGGAAGAAGTCGTCGTGAAGGTCTGGGCCAGATGGAAACGACAGGAAAAGTGAATGACTCCCATTAGAAGGGATGTCAGCTGTAAGTCACTACTGTATATACAAATGTACTGTATTCACTTATGGTTTATAGAGCCACTATATTTCACTCTATGGTGGTAATATTGGTCTTGGTCTTTGCTGAGGTGCCCCATGTACCTATTATGATTAGGCTGCACCATCGTAGTCATAGACATCCTGGTTGGCGGCCCACTCAGATATATTCTGACCCCGTGTGATGAGATCTACATCCAAAAGTCAAGATGAAGCAAAAGTTTATATCTAGAATAAAACATATACAATAAAATGAGCAGTGATGGAAGGAGAAGCTCTTGGGAACTGATGCAAGATCTGTAAAAAAAAATGCAAAAACAGAACTCCCAACTATCAGAGGGATTTAATAGTGCTGATCTTATACGTTTGGCCAAAGGGACCTTTTGGATTCCCCAAAGGCTCAAGGCCCAATGAGGAAGTAAGAAACACACATGACGTGTCAGTACTTATAGATGTGAATTATATTACTAATTTTATTATTCTCTCATGATAAGAAAGCAGAATCCTAAAATATATAACAGCCTGACCATATTATACGGTGTAATTAGTTATATCGCATGCATGGTTTATAACACGAAGGACATTGTGAAAGATGGCGAAGAGAAGTGGTTATCTACAAGATGAATGGGCTTTCCTGCGGGGATGAAACACGGCACAGAGCGGTCAGGTTTCAGCTGCAGAATTCAAGCTATGTAATATCCATATGTTCCAATTGTTGAAGGAGTGGATTACAAGCTACATTATCTGGATGACATGTAGCATACAGCTTGTGGGTGGAAGGATATCACTGACACCAGCCGAGGGAGAGCGATACCTTATACGACCATTGTATGTGTACACATCACCTGTGCCACTCTGTTACCGCAGGGAATATCATCGATGTACCGCACCCTTATAGGATCAGTTCTGTAAATCGTTCTGGTTCTAAAAGGATTGTACCAAGAGCACTTTTAGATCCAAATTATTAGCATTTCTTAGACCTCTGCTTGCGGACAATCATCCTGATTTTGACCACATGACACAAGTGCTGACCTTTCAGCAAAATATCAACACTAGCTTATAATCCTGGCCAGAATATATTCGAAAGAATGGACCAAGCTAAGAATCATTGAAAATCAGGAATCTTCAACCATTTTCTTGTAATAATATAAAGGAGAGAATTAAAGATGGGACCGTCCTTGAAGAAAAAGGGATGGAAAAAGGTACGAAGAAAAAAATCTGGCTTGTATAGAATGCATGATTTCCCCAATTGACTCCGAATCCTTCGCTTCTTCTCAAGTGGGAAAGTGAGTGCATTCTATTACATGGGTGGAGTACATGAGAACTTATGGGTTTACTTCTATAGATGATAAACGTCCGGGCGTTCCGGCTCCTACACTGCAGGAACCTTCTAAAATGTCACTGCATAACAAAGCAGCTGCACGGGATTATGCAGCTGTGGGAGCAAACAATTGTCTATCAAACACAGCCAGATTCCCCACAGAGAAGGCAGAGACGGTTTATTACCATCTCTGCCTTCCCTAACGTTGTATATACAGCTCTAAACAAATGCTGTGTACAAGGTAATAGGAGGCACTAACGGCACTTCTTTCCCTGGATCCAAAGGTCATGTGTTCACTGGGTACAGGGAGGCAGCAAAACCTGCTGGGTCCTTGGAGACAGAATCTGCATTTCTCCTGTAACTGGGACGAATATGCCAGACACAGTTACAGGGAAAATCAGATTTTATTTTTTAATTTTTTTTTTTAAAAAGGAAATATTGAAACGCACCCCCAAAAGTCTTTTATTACTTTATAGAGGGGTACAATATTTGAAATAAATGAAAAATATAAAAAACAAACAAACAAACAAAAACAGACAATGTGCCTAATCAAGAATGGAGATAAAAGGCCTGGTCTTGAACTAGTTACAACTCTTTACGCGCAGAGATGCAGACTGGATGGGGAGGAATGATCACAAGTATGACGGATCAGTCTCTAGAATATGCACATCCCATCCTCCTCCTTAATCAGCCGATGAACCAGCGATTTGCTCGTTCAACACTCTGATCTCTGCCATGTTTATATGAGCTCCTTACACTTTCAATACTTTCTAATAAGCAAAAGTTTGTTAGAATAACAGCCCACCATTTAATATTTGACACTATTAAATATATTTTTGGAATTTAGATCCTTAGTTTTTTGGTAGTGTGGCTCAAAGCACATCTATTGGCTGACAGACAGACAGACAGCCGGGGTCTTATTGATAACCAATTGATTTCATTGTTTGCTGTGTAATCCTTTATTTCACCTGTAGGGGTGCTGTCCCGATAATCAACACTTGCAGATAGGTTCCACCACTAAATTATGGCAGACGGCTTTTGATCACTCTATAGTTTCGGGACCCTTTCATCTAGAACCAATTTACCTAGATGCCAGATACCACAGGAGATGCTTTTCTTAAAGGGGCTGTCCGGACTAACATTGCCTATCCTTAGGATAGGTCATCAGTGTCTGATCGGTTGGGGCGCGACACTTCATACCCAAGCCGACCTGCCATTCCTGGTGTCAGCCGCATCTGGAACTGCGGGGGTGCTGGCTGTTGAACCCCCGCCGATCACACATTAATGACTTATCTTAAGGATAGGCCATCAATGTTAAAGTCCCAGACAACCCCTTTAAGGGAAAAAAAAGTTAAATTCAATATTCAGTATCCTTTCTCACCTTACAAAAAATATAGGACTACCTAACAGACCCCATACATATGGGAATGGATCCTACTAAAATAAAATGGCCTTAAATTGCCCCACACTTGTGCGAATATGTCACATACTAATGTAAAACTGATATTTAGAGGGTATTATTAATGCAGCGCCCCAGAGTCCTGGTCGTTGCAGTACTGTTGCTCCGCCACCATGGGGGGCTATGGTACGTCTGATGGCACTGAAGGGATTCATCTGAACAGGTATCACATACACCAATACATTTCACAGTCTGACCTCCAGGGGGAGCTAAGGGTACTATTCATTAGGCCACTCCTCACACTTTGGTAAAACTGGGGGTTAGGCAGGAAGTTAGGCAGAAAGCTGGCTGGGTTGGAACCAGGCAACACCTTGTGGCAGAGGGTGTTGTGGGGGAAGATTCGGTAGGGTCCCTGTCAGGGGTGGGATCCTGGCAGAGGCCTGGCAACCAGAAAGAACGTTACGGGACCGTGCCTGCACGACATTGCGGCGGTGCCCCAAGAAAGGATAAGAAGCGAGATTTATTGTGCTGAGTGAGAAATGAGATCAAAGCAAGAAGGAGAAATTCCAGTAGGAGTCGTGCTGTTAGACCGAGGCAACATCCTACCGGTGGCCGGAACGCCGAGGAAGTATAGAACTCCAGGCCATACTTCAAACCAACGGCAGGACAGTCAGTTACAGGCGGGCTGTCTCACATACATCACCTACGAAGACATAGGGGGCACACTAGGAGAGGGGCGACTCTAGGGTCCCGGAAGAGCTCCGAACCTACCCGTCATACGGGTGCGTCCTAACCAGACCATCAGGGAGGGACGGAGGAGAAGAACATCATCCGATCGAGTTGTGAGGGAACACGAGAAACAGACACAACAGTTGTGGGGACTATCCCGTAAGCACAGCAGGGGAGGACCGCAACACACAAGCGCTAGCAGGTAGACACTGATTTCCACCTGCAAAGGGAATTCTGGAGGTGCCATTGGACCGGCCGGACTTGCACAGCCTGGTTAACCATATTCCGGATTGAGGACTTTGAGATCTTCAGTAAAGAGGTAAAGAGACTGCACCCCTGTGTCCTTGTGATTTACTGCGACCGGCACTTCACCGCACCATAACCTCATCCCATACCTCCACCTTCATTGTACGCCCCTCAGCAGGGTCACGGACTGGGTCTAGCCACCGTGACAACCCCAGAACAGAGACTCAGAGACCCGGTACCGGGTACCCCTCGGCCCTGCGGCAGTGGGGGCGCTACAACTTGGCGTCACGAACAGGATCTACTTAAGCCTGAAGAATCAGGTCATGTGTGCCTTGGAACTGTGATTTACTGTGCTTGGACTGAGTTTTATTACAAAGACTGTGTATTGCCACTTGCCGCCAGAAGTTCCTGCCAAAATCGCCGCCATTACAGCGCGAAGGAGAGCGCAGGAGAAGAAGAAGGGCATGGAAGTGGGCGTGAACAAGCTGAAGAGCGCGAAAGACAATGGCCGCCCAGTCTAAATATGTCGGCCCCTTGAGGACGTGTCCATCAGCAGCCGAGATCCGCCTCCTGATCCTCAATGGTGGGCAGAGACAGAGAAAACGAAACCGCCCACGAAGGAGAGAGCGGGAAAAGGACCAGGAAGAAGAAGTCAGCAACATGGAGGACGCCATGGCCAGCCGCTCGGAGCCGGAGCGTGGGGTCGGAGCCGAGGACTCCCCCAGCTACCCGGAGAGGCACCGCAGCCAGACCTCCACAGTTGACGCTGACCTCCTGCAGACCGGAGCGGACGAGCTAATCCACCAACTCCTGCAGACGCAGCTGAGCACTAAGGCCGGGTGGAAGAAGACCATCGTCGGGAGCCTCGCCAGACATCTGTCGGCAGCCTCGTCTGGTCCGGAGCAAGAATGAAGTTCCAGCGCTCCGAAACCAGAAAGCAAGGCCCTGCCAGAAAGCGAGATGCTACAAACGGAGATGACAACGCCGCAGCGCAAGGCCCTGCAACTAGCGTTCCAGACCCCAGCAGAGACAGAGCAGATCGGCACCGGAGGAACCACGTCTGAAGAAGGTATGAAGGACGACCCTGCCCTGACGACCGACACCACTTCAGTGACTGCTAGTGCCACAGCTGCTGACTCCGTTCCAGTGACTGATCTTGCAGCAGCTGCTACCTCTGCTGCAGCAAATGCCCATACTCAAGCTGCGTGGACCTCCATCGCTGCGCATGATTTAACCATACATGAAAGACGGATTAACGGCGTTTGTCCAGCACTGGGTGTAACCCTGGACCTCACTTTTCCCAGGCCGAGAAGGGTTAAGTGCCAGGTACAGCCCTGGAAGCCGTCCCACTAAACCTCGGAAACCTGAACCTGTAAATAGTTAACTGCTTGTTCCCCTGCTTTTTGCTGCTTTAAACCCGACTAGGGTAACTCTTAAAGGGATCCCTTAGTTTACCCGGGATCCCTTCTTCTGCTTTTTGTTTTGTTTCCTGTTTTATCATTATTGAAAGAACTGCTGGATCATGAACACTGCATGATTACAAACTTCTTGTAAATAGTTTGCACCTTCTTAAAGGTGCCCTCTACTGGTTTTATAAAAGAAAGGACTCTTTGCGAAGAAACTGTTCCTGGAAGCAGTACCGGAGTCCTTGCTGCGTACGGACTTGCAGCTTGAGAAGTTGCACTACTCCTAGAGACTTGGTTCCCTCTTAAAGGGAATGTTGACTTGTCATACTTAATGCATAATGTTGCCTTAAACGAGTAGTGATAATGTTTTGATATAGTGAGTTATATGTAGTCAGCTAGACAATTGTAAGAAATGTTGATAATGTGCTCTGAAATAAAGTAATTATTGGGAAGGTGCAGTAGACCCGTAGGGGTAGACGTAAAGTCCTGCATAGGTGAAAGCTAGAAGAAAGATGCAGCAGACCCGTAGGGGTAGACATAGCGTCCTGCATACATGTCAGTAAGAAAGTAATGAAGGAAGTTTAATGTTTTATTTAATAGAAAATGAGGACAGGAAGAGAACCCGTAGGGTGAGTCCTCCTAAGAGCCATACAGAGATGGCTCAGTGATCTTGAACTGAAAGATAAATGATATGTTCTATACTGTGTATAGTTGTGGAAAGGCAGTAGGCCCGGGCAGAATGGGGCGGTCCTGTAAAAGAAAGGAGAGGCAGCAGGCCTGGAGCAGTTAGGACAGGCGGTCCTGCAGACTTAAAGAAGGAGAATGTAGAAAAGTTGCATAGTATTATAATGTTTTATAAAAAGGTCTTTAGTGGATTCAGTATGTACGTCCTTAAAGGCAATGTTTAATTATTGTTCAAAGGTTGCACTAAGTAGAATACCCGGTTGGGTAACAGAAGTTATTTATAGCATGTTGCTTATAATATTTAACCATGTTTGTAACGTTCAAGTGTCCTCACCTCCCATAAAGGGAAGCCTTGTTCAAACTTGCTTATTGTTATCGCATTTTCAAAATTGTATGTCTTTTTGCTAACCTGTATTGTTGTTTTCTTCCCAGTCCAGGAGTACTGGATTTAACCGGGGGGGGGGAGTGCAGCGCCCCAGAGTCCTGGTCGTTGCAGTACTGTTGCTCCGCCACCATGGGGGGCTATGGTACGTCTGATGGCACTGAAGGGATTCATCTGACCAGGTATCACATACACCAATACATTTCACAGTCGGGCCTCCAGGGGGAGCTAAGGGTACTATTCATTAGGCCACTCCTCACACTTTGGTAAAACTGGGGGTTAGGCAGGAAGTTAGGCAGAAAGCTGGCTGGGTTGGAACCAGGCAACACCTTGTGGCAGAGGGTGTTGTGGGGGAAGATTTGGTAGGGTCCCTGTCAGGGGTGGGATCCTGACAGAGGCCTGGCAACCAGAAAGAACGTTACGGGACCGTGCCTGCACGACATTGCGGCGGTGCCCCAAGAAAGGATAAGAAGTGAGATTTATTGTGCTGAGTGAGAAACGAGATCAAAGCAAGAAGGAGAAATTCCAGTAGGAGTCGTGCTGTTAGACCGAGGCAACATCCTACTGAGGCGCAATTCACCGGTGGCCGGAACGCCGAGGAAGTATAGAACTCCAGGCGATACTTCAAACCAACGGCAGGACAGTCAGTTACAGGCGGGCTGTCTCACATACATCACCTACGAAGACATAGGGGGCACACTAGGAGAGGGGCGACTCTAGGGTCCCGGAAGAGCTCCGAGCCTACCCGTCATACGGGTGCGTCCTAACCAGACCATCAGGGAGGGACGGAGGAGAAGAACATCATCCGATCGAGTTGTGAGGGAACACGAGAAACAGACACAACAGTTGTGGGGACTATCCCGTAAGCCCAGCAGGGGAGGACCGCAACACACAAGCGCTAGCAGGTAGACACTGATTTCCACCTGCAAAGGGAATTCTGGAGGTGCCATTGGACCGGCCGGACTTGCGCAGCCTGGTTAACCATATTCCGGATTGATGACTTTGAGATCTTCAGTAAAGAGGTAAAGAGACTGCACCCCTGTGTCCTTGTGATTTACTGCGACCGACACTTCACCGCACCATAACCTCATCCCATACCTCCACCTTCATTGTACACCCCTCAGCAGGGTCACGGACCGGGTCTAGCCACCGTGACAACCCCAGAACAGAGACTCAGAGACCCGGTACCGGGTACCCCTCGGCCCTGCGGCGGTGGGGGCGCTACATTAAAACATAGCCATCTTTTGTCAACCATAAGTATGTACTCTGATGGATTCTAACTGCTCATTCTAACTGCATGAACATCAGTTTCTGATTCGGTTCTGTGCCATATTGCATCTCAGCCCTATTTACATCACTGGAGCTGAGCTGCAATACCAGACTTGACCACTAGACAAGTGTGGCGCTGTTTTTAAAACCACGTGTGAAAAGTTTATAATTGCCTCCTTGTATACACGTTAATGAAGCAGACCCTCTTACTGGTAATTACGGAGGGTAACAAGTCTTCCGCTCCTTCCCCTCCTTCTCCAGAGCTCCGAGCCCAAGATCACAGGAGACCCAAGATGGCAGATTCTTATTGGGTGTTCACACTACTCCCTCTTTAAAGGAAAATGATCATTTTTGATGATAATGTCCCTGTAAAGAGCATTTTTCCCTTGTTTGTCCCCTGAGGGAACTGAACACCAGCAAGATAATTAAGTCTCTTTCAATTCAGGCGGCTTTTGTTTAATGTGTCTTTGTGATTTACACAAAAAAAGGTGCATTATTGGGCTGGGCGTGTGACTGCATCTTAAGTATAGGAATTAGGACACACTTAACCCACACCTGCCCACGGGGGTGTATAAGAAGCAACAGGAATCCCAGCTATGTGCAGGAATCTGTAGGGTAGTAGTCCCTAACTTTTTGCGAAACTACAACTCCCAGCAGCTGGAGAACCGCAGGGTGGACATCACTCAGGCTGACTCCATTCTGTGCCCTTAGCCTTAAATTTTATGTAAACAACCATATACAAGGAAAGTAGTGAGATGATTGCCGTTACCGGACTTACACATCGCCTTCCTATGACAACACTTCCTGATTCAGTGCACTGGTAGTTTAACATTATGAAAGCGACATTAGGTTTTATACGAACCAGTCCGAATCCAGTTTTACCTTTTTTTGCACCAGCAGCAGAGGTAAGAAAATGAATGATTGGCAATTTTGAGCTGCCATAAAACAGGAAGTGTTGTCATGGGCACGGCTGTGGAGTCAGAGTCGGAGTCATGGAGTCAGAGGCCATTTTGGTGGAGTCAGAGTCGGAGTCAGAATCATGGAAATTGAGGAGTCGGAGTTGGAGTCGAAGTTTTGGCTTACCGACTGCACAACCCTGTCAGGGCTGTGGAGGTGGAGTCGGAGCCCATTTTGGTGGAGTCAGAGTCATGGAAATTGAGGAGTCGGAGGTTTGGCTTACCAACTGCACAGCCCTGGTCATGGAGGCATAGGCACCTACATGGTCTGACTTCTTACAATATACTTGGCAACTTTCTAGAAAGACCCTACAAGAGGATTGTGCTGCCAAAATTTTCCACCCTCCCCTTTTCATGTTTACCCCCTCACCACCGCGCCCCTTCCACCTCTATGGAAGAAAACTACTAAAGCTTCTGCTTTCCTGTAGGTTTTTGGGAGAATTGAGCATGTGCCCCAGAGATTAGTTGGCTCTTCCTGGAGTCCAAGAGGCCTCCTCTTTTATCTAGAAGCCTACCAGACGTTTAGGAAGAGGTGGCCTCGCATGCACTTCCTTATTCATTGACATCAGTGGTAATTCCAAAAATAGTTGGAGCGCACAGAGAAGCTGCGCGTGTGCAGCCACCTCTCCATGCACAATGGGCACCCGTATGGGCTAGACAAATAAGATGCAAGTAGTGTAAGGTGATCAAGCCCCAGCTGTTTGTTTCTAACAACTCGTACAATTTCGTAATATTTCTGCTTCGACCCTTGAGCAATTTCCAGTAATATTGTGTTATCGGAGCCGTGGTTTGACTCTACCTTTAGTCACTTCAGTAATTCTAAGTAGTCACGGTCAATTTCACTACTCTATTAAAGGGACATTCGGCTTAGAAGGCAGTAGTTATTAGTGGCACCTGCATAAATTAGGGATGGCTCGCACAGTCAAGCAGAAGTGGGATATTGCAATAAATGGAGTGTTAAAAAGCAGATAAGAATCACGTGACCAAACGTCGGCTTCCTCATTACAGGCACCAAACGCTCAGCTGTTGGCTAAAACTTCTTTTCCGGCCCAATAATACAAAAGCACAAGACTTTAACACAAAAGCAAGTTGTTTTTTTTATAGTGAAGTTTGTGGAAGGATTTCTTGCTTCTCTGGGCTGACATCACTGTGTGGAAGGTTCTGGGAGGGCTGTAGTGAAGCTTCTCCATTGGTTTCTGTCTGATTTAAAGTGATTCTATCACCCCCCAAAAATACTCAATACCTCTTATACACTTATATAGGAGGCTTAGCCCCTAAAAGTGTCATTTCTTCAGTATAAACGTTTGTTTTATTTTAAAGCTGTTGTATTTCATATGTAAATTAGGGCTGTTGGGTGTATGCTTGGCATGGCCAAAAGCTCAATGCACCATTCCGCCCCCTCAATTAGCATCCACCCCCCCCCCCCCCCCCATACTCTTGCTTAGATTTGTTGACAGTGCTGGCTTTGGAGTGCTGCCTGAATGTAATCCCCTGCCTGGAATGGACTAAACTATAGGAGAGTCGGTGTGGGCACCCTCTCATTGACTCTCCTGTAGAGAGAGGGATGAGTGTAAACCTGCACTGACACTGCGTGCGTACATTAGGATCCTGCAGTGTCAGTGTGAGCACGCTCTCATCCCTTTTTCCTGTCTGCAACAGCAGCTCAATGCCCACAGTATTACAGAGAGCGGACAGCCGCTGCAGACAGGAGAGGGGGATAAGAGTGCACCCACACTGACAATGTGTGCTCTCTGCTTCTGCAGTGTCAGTGCGAGCGCACCCTCATCTCTCTCTCCTGTCTGCAGTGGCCACTTGTTGCACATAGTGATGGACAGAGTGACACTATGTGTGTGTGCTTGGCTCCAGCAGTGTCAGTGTGAGCAAGCTCTCATCCTTCACTCCTGTCTGCAGAGTCAGCTCACTGCACACAGTATCACATAATAGCGGACAACCGCTGCAGACAGGAGTAGGGGATAAGAGCGAACCCACACTGTGTGCGCTCTGCTTTTGCAATGTCAGTGAAAACGTTCCCTTATCCCTGTCTCCTGTCTGCAGCGGCAGCTTGTTGCACGCAGTGACGGATGGACGGACACTCTTTGTGTGCGCTAGGCTCCTGCAGTGTCAGTGTGAGTGCACTCTCATTCCTATCTCCTGTCTGCAGTGCCAGCTGGCTGTATACAGGATCACAGGGGGCAGCCACTGCAGGCAGAAGAGGGGGATAAGAGTGTGCCCACACTAATACTGTATGTGCATTAGACTTCTGCATTGTCAGTGCAAGCACGCTCTCATCTTTACCTACTGTCTGCAGCGGGAGCTCGTTGCACGCAGATTTATAAAATAGTGGGTTGCCTCTGCAGACAGGATAGAGGGAAAAAGCATGCCCACACTCTCTTTGTGTGTGTATTAGACTTCTGCAGTGTCAGTGTAAGCACACTCTCGTACCTACCACTTGTCTGCACACAGGATCATAGAGTAGGAGATAGCCTCTGCTGAAATGAGAAGGGATAAGAGTGTGCCCACACTGACACTGTGTGTGTACATTAGACTTTTGCAGTGTCAGTGTAACCACGCTTTCAACTCTACCTCCTGTCTGCAGCGGGAGCTCGCTGTACACAGGATTACAGAGTAGCGGGCATCACTGCAGACAGGAGAGGGGGAGAAGAGCGCAACCCTCACTGACACTGTGTGTACATTAGACTTCTGCAGTGTCAGTGTAACCACGCTCTCATCCCTAGCTCCTGTCTGCAGCGGGAGCTCACTGTACACAGGATTACAGAATAGAGGGTCGCCTCTGCAGACAGGAGAGGGGGATAAGAGGGTGCCCACACTGACACTGTGTGTACATTAGACTTCTGCAGTGTCAGCGTAACCACGCTCTCAACCCTATCTCCTGTCTGCAGCGAGAGCTCGCTGTACACAGGATTACAGAGTAGCAGGCAATACTGCAGACAGGAGAGGGGATAAGAGCGCACCCTCACTGACACTGTGTGTACATTAGACTTCTGCAGTGTCAGTGTAACCACGCTCTCATCCCTACTTCCTGTCTGCAGCGGGAGCTCGCTGTACACAGGATTACAGAGTAGCGGGCATCACTGCAGACAGGAGAGCGGGATAAGAGCGCACCCTCACTGACACTGTGTGTACATTAGACCTGCAGTGTCAGTGTAACCACGCTCTCCTCCCTAGCTCCTGTCTGCAGCGGGAGCTCGCTGTACACAGGATTAGAGTAGTGGGCCACCTCTGCAGACAGGAGAGATGG
Organism: Ranitomeya variabilis; assembly: GCF_051348905.1. Lineage (NCBI taxonomy): Eukaryota > Metazoa > Chordata > Amphibia > Anura > Dendrobatidae > Ranitomeya > Ranitomeya variabilis. Next base: position 55,454,305 of record NC_135236.1, read on the forward strand.
ATAAGAGGGAGCCCTCACTGACACTGTGTGTGTACATTAGACTTCTGCAGTGTCAGTGTAAGCACGCTTTCATCCTTACCTCCTGTCTGCAGCGGGAGCTCGCTGAACACAGGATCACAGAGAAGCGGGCATCACTGCAGACAGGAGAGGGGGATAAGTGCGCACCGTCACTGGCACTGTGAGTGCTTAGGGTTTGGAAATCTTATTAGTCTCATAGAAATTGGGATTGTTAGGTTTCCTCCTGTGAAACAGCACCGACATCTTTTTGGTCTTTTTCTTTTCCATCACGGATCATAATAGTAAAAAGTTTCCTTCATTTTTTGATTTTCTGGGATCTCTGAAGGCAAAACACAACATGTATCATCAAGGCTGTACTCCGACTATATGAAGTCATCAAAGTCCTGAAAGAAGGAATTACCAAGTCGTCAAAGGTATTACTCCTTCCATAGCAGTGATGCGTTCCCAACCTATAACAAGGACCACGCTTTGTACTATATCATACAGATCAGGGGCCGGGGGGAGAAAATCAAAAGTATGTGAACCCCACACGTCACATCCATAAGTGCTCCTGAGAGAAGATGAGAGATAAATGAATTTGGGACTGTTGGCAGCTATGGGAATGGATATGAGAAAAGTGCAACCAAAGTGCCTGAGAGGACTGCTCTAGAAATTGGGTGACTCTACAAAATTGATCGCCATGTAATACTACATCTCCCCAGTAGGGGATGCTGTGGAGAAAAAGATTAGGGAAGCAGACCCGCCACTCCAGTATTAAAGGGACCATTCACTGCAATGTATTTGTAACGCTCAATTACAAAAAATGATTTTAAGTGCAATTAGTGATCATCTGACCTAAAACAGGTACCCTGAATTCATTTCCGAAAGGAAAAGTCAATTTCTTTAGTCCCATGAAAATAAATTGTACCTCCATTCGTAAGCAGCCTTTACTGGTACAGAGCTCCAAGGATAAGGATAAAATTGTGGCTTCCTGCAGACACCACTAGGGGGAGCTCACAGCTCTCACTGAGCACAGTGTCTGCCAAGTTATGCAACTACAGACTTTTGTCATTTTTTATGTTACACCCACAAGCTTAAATGTATTTTTGTAGGATTTTATTTGATACCAACACAAAGTAGCAAGTATTTGTGAAGTGTAAAGGATGCATGGATTTCTAATTATTTTAAAAACATAAATCTGATCATTCTGACAGTCCAACAGATGGCTCCTGCAGCATGTGCATAGATTTCTGCAAACTTCATTTAGATAAATGGGAAAGTGATGGAATCTGATGCATGGAAATATACCCTTTGGTTGTGTTCACAAGTTGCGTTTGTTTTTTTTTTTCAGCTTTTTTTTTTTATATATATATTATTAATTTAGAAAATTTAAATGATATAACAAGAAAGGAAAAAAGGGTAAATAAGGGTAAATATTTTCCAGAAATAGTAAAAGAAAAAAAACAAGCAATCGTAATAAACCACAACGATGTACAGCTTTTTTTATGCAAAGTTTCAGCTGCGTTTCACAGTACGAGCAAAGTCTGGGAGATTTCAGAAATCTCATACACACACATTGGGGTTTTTTCTGACCTTTTTGACAAAGAGCTTCATAATGCAGCACGTCACTTCTTTCAGCGTTTTTTTCACCCACTGAAAGCAATGAGTAAGTGCAAAAAAGCTGCAAAAAAAGCAGGTAGCAGGTTTTGCTGTGTTTTTGGTGCAAAAAACCTGATGAAGTTGAATCCATTTTTTTTTAATGCATTAAACTTTATCAGCATGCACAAGAGACAAATGTAACCTGACAAAAACGCAGTTAAAAAAGTAGCAAAAACTAATAAAAAAAACACCAAAAACAAAGCAAAAAACGCAGCAAAAACTAATAAAAAAATGCACCAAAAACTAATCAAAAAATGTGCTAAAAACTAAGCAAAAAATGCAGCAAAAACTAATCAAAAAATGTGCTAAAAATTAAGCAAAAAAGTGCAGCAAAAACCAAGGAAAAAATGCACCAAAAACTAAGGAAAAAATGCACCAAAAACTGAGCAAAAAACGCAGCAAAAACTAAGCAAAAACTGCTTTTTGTATGTAGCTTAAACTTGATATAAAAAAAAATGTTGCAAAAAAAACGCAACATGTGAACATAGCCTAATGGGGGGGGGGGGGTAAAATGCCCTATGAGAAACCGATAATGAGATACCGGGAGAAAGTGAAGATCCAGGGTTATAAAGTAGGGAGTAAGCGGAGCAGAAGCAGCCGTGTGCAGTCTGTAGGATCGCTGCGGGCAGGCGGAGGGGCAGGATATTCATATTAAGGTCTAGAGAAGGGGCAGGACCCGCACAGGGGAGGGGGCTCAGTCTCATCTGCTGCCTCTCACAGGCACAGGCTTTGGGGTCTCTGCTCCTCTGACATTCTGGGAATCTGGGACATCAGAACTTTTGCTGCTCACAGTAAGTGGAGTTTGATTTTTTCAGGATTTCTTATCTTTTCTGCTCCCCCCATCTGAGTGCCCATGAATGGCAGCAGGACAAGGATCCCCAGGAGCCTCGGCACAGTCCTGTCCAGCGCTCAGTCCAGATGTGCCAGGCGGTACAGTACACGGCCTGCGGAGGGTAGAGTGCCAGCTCTGCGGGGAGATCGCACCTCGCGTCCTGGCCGCTGCACCACCGCGCTCCCCTCTTACCTCTTCACAGACTTTTTGATGGATGGTTTGTTACTCGGGGCATTACCTCATCCTTGGCTGGGCACAAAAGACGGATTAGCGGGAGAAAGTTCTATTCTGTCCACAGGAAAAGTTGGGGAGAAATTAAACAATAATTATTATTATTTATTATTATAGCGCCATTTATTCAATTATTTGTTATATGTATCTTATAAAAACGTAACAAAGATGTTAGTATTCAGTAATATCATTTGTAGTTATTGGTGTAGATAGATGATAGATTGTGGGATGAGCTTTCTGCTATTTTTGATCAAAAACAGTATTACTAAGAACCTGAGTTATTTAGAGGCACCTTTGCCTTTTACTTATTTAGTTACAGCAGGGTCTTTGCTCATTTTTTGTTTTGTTTTGTAGGTTTAATAGATGAATGATAGATAGATAATAGATAGATAATAGATATTTAGATAAATCAAATAAATACATTTTTATTTTTATATAGCACTAACATATTCCACAGCGCTTTACAGTTTGCACACATTATCATCACTGTCCCCGATGGGACTCACAATCTAAATTCCCTATCAGTGTGTCTTTGGCCATAGATAGATAGATAATAGATAGATAAATAGATAATAGATAGATAAATAGATAATAGATAGATAAATAGATAATAGATAAGTAATAGATATATACATAGATAGATAGATAGATAATAGATAAATAGATAGATAGATAATAGATAGATAGATAGATAGATAGATAGATAGATGATAGATATATATATATATATATATATATAGATATTAGATAGATGATAGATAATAGATAGATAAATAGATAATAGATAAGTAATAGATATATACATAGATAGATAGATAGATAGATAGATAATAGGATAGATAATAGATGATAGATAGCTAGATAGATAGATAGATAGATAATAGATAGATAGATGATAGATAGATAGATAGATAGATAGATGATAGATATATATATATAGATATTAGATAGATGATAGATAATAGATAGATAGATGATTGATAGATAACAGATAGATAGATGATAGATATATATATATAATATATATAGATATTAGATAGATGATAGATAGATAGATAATAGATAGATAGATACTCTAGATAGATAATAGATAGATACATAGATGATAGATAATAGATAGATAGATAGATAATAGATAGATAGATAATAGATAGATACATAGATAATAGATAGATACATAGATAATAGATAGATAGACAATAGATAATAGACAGATAATAGATAGATAATAGATAGATAGATACATAGATAATAGATAGATAATAGATAGATAATAGATAATAAATAGATAGATAATAGATAGATAATAGATATATCGATAGATAGATAATAGATAGAAAGTTGCCAGAATTATGTACTATAATTTCACATCTGTAACTTTCAGAATCTAAAACCCTGTGCAGACGCTGCGGATTTCCCGGTGCTCCGCCCGTGCACTGTGCAGGTACATGCGGTGTGTGCAGTGTGGCTGATCAGGTCTCCTCGGTGGTGGTCCCCTGGCACCTGCCCCCTGGGCTCTCCTGTTTCCATCCTTTGTGTACATTGTATATGGGTCATTATGGGCAGCCCCTTGCGGTGTTTGCATGCATATGAGCAGAGCCTCGGGTCATGGTTGTTGGTGCTGTATATAGTGTGCGGGATTTACCATTTCTATAGACTCTGTCACTAGACAGGAGCTCAATGAGCCATTCATGTGCAATCAGCATGTAAGTGTGCTGGAGGCTGTAGTCCTGTAGTCTGCCAGCACTATATGTGCCATAAGAAAACCATCCCGACCCAGCTCTCCTCCACCACTGACTGGTAATCTAGTAAGGGGGCTCTCTGCATAAAGGAGAATATTTACCATCACCCTATTAGTTATTTTCTTGCACACTTCCCATGTTGACTTCAGTCAGGAAACGGTTTGTAGGAATTTTTATCATCTGGGATCATAGTTTACATTTAGTGAGCTCTTCGGTCCCTGTAAAGTCACATTTTTGCTGACCAGTGCAGGATCAAAGTCTGTGGGTCCCCCTTCTAAAGCTGAAATACTATCATAATACTATGGAATATAATCATAAAAACTAAAATAATACCCTTATATAATGCCAAATAATACCACCATATAGTGCAAAATAATACTATCATATAGTGCCAAATGCCAAATAATACCACCATATAGTGCAATATAATACTATCATATAGTGCCAAGTAAAACCACCATGTAGAGCCAAATAATACCACCATATAGTGCCAAATAATACTACCATATAGTGCAAAATAAAACTACCATATAGTGCTAAATAATACCACCATATAGTGCCACATAATACCACCATATAATGCTAAATAATACTATCATATAGTGCCAAGTAATACCACCATGTAGAGCCAAATAATACCATCAAATGGAGCCAAATAATAACACCATACAGTGCCAAATAATACCACCATATAGTGCAAAATACCACCATACAATACCAAATAATACCACCATATAGTGCCAAATACCACCATATAGTGCTAAATAATACTATTATTTAGTGCCAAGTAATACCACCATGTAGAGCCAAGTAATACCATCATACAGTGCCAAATACCACCACCATACAATGGCCAAATAATATCATATAGTGCCAAATAATACCACAATATAGTGCAAAATAATGTCACCTTACAGTACCAAATAATACCATCAAATTGAGAGAAATAATACCACCATATAGTGCTAAATAATACTATCATATAGTGCCAAGTAATACCACCATGCAGAGCCAAATAATACCACCGAACAGTGCCAAATAACACCATCATATAGTGCCAAATAATACAACCGTATAGTGCAAAATACCATCATATAATGCCAAATTATACCACCATATAGTGCTAAATAATACTATCATATAGTGGCAAGTAATACCACCATGTAGAGCCAAATAATACCACCATAGAGTGCCAAATAATACCATCCTACAGGGCCAAATACCACCATATAGTGCTAAATAATACTATTATTTAGTGCCAAATACTACCACCATGTAGAGCCAAGTAATACCATCATACAGTGCCAAATACCACCATAATAGTGCCCAAATAATATCATATGGTGCCAAATAATACCATCAAATAGAGCCAAATAATACCACCATATAGTGCAAAATAATACCATCATATAGTGCCAAACAATACCACCATATATTGCCAAATAATATCACCGTATAGTGCCAAATAATACAACCATACAGTGCCCAAATATCATATAGTACCAAATAATACCACCATATAGTGCAAAATAATGCCACCTTACAGTGCCAAATAATACCATCAAATAGAGCCAAATAATACCACCATATAGTGCCAAATAATACCATCATATAATGCAAAATAATACCATCATATAATGCTAAATAATACCATCATATAGTGTCAAATAATACCACCGTATAGTGCTAAATAATACCACCATACAGTGCTAAATAATACCATCATGTACTGCCAAATAATACCACCGTATAGTGCTCAATAATACCACCATATAGTGCCAAATAAATACCACAATATATTGCCTAATAATACCATGATGTAAGTCAAATAATACCACCATATAGTGACAAATAGAAGTGCTATAAACTGTGAAATAACAGTACTATATTTAGATTTCAGTGGTTTTTCACTTACGCAAAAAATGGTTTTATTAGTGTTATTGGATTTGATTGTCATCAATGTTCGGTCTGTGTTTATTTTACTTATATATCACTATCATATCTCACCGCGCGCTGTACAGACATTATAGTGCTTCAGGTTTTACCATGACAAATCCTCTCCCATCCACGACAGTGTCAATCACGGCCATTACACTGACTGCACACTGATGACATCCATCACGGACCCATAGACTTGTGTGGGTCATTTTGATCTGTGAAATGTCTCCGTGATGTTATACGGTCTGCAAAAAAAACACAGACATGTTAACAGCTCCATTTCCTCTTTAATTTTTACATGTTCTATCCGTGAATATCACTGATAAAGGGCGTACATGATTCACGAACGTCTGAATGAGGCCATAAAGGGTATATCTGGGACAAAAAAAAAACATAAAATGTGCCTAAGCACTAACAGGCAGGTAATTGAAACTTGCCTGCCTGTTATGCCCAGTGCAGTTTTACGCCGACACAGAGTGGTCACAGACCGCTCCTGCCGGGGGATCCAGCTGCCTCCGCTGACTCGATGGGCTGGGACTTCCGTCGTCATTCTGACTGACAGCCGACTCCCCCAGTTAGGCAGCGGGGATCCAGTTGTCAACCAGAATTATGCTGGAAGTCTCGCCCCTTTCAACAGAGCGGAGCGGAAAAGAAGTCTCCGCACTGTAGACGTGATGTCATCAGAGGCAGCTGAATCCCCGGCAGGAGCGGTCTCTGACTGCTCTGTGCCGAGGAAGAACGGTGCCGGACTGAACAGGCAGGTAAGTTCCAATTACGTGCCCGGTAGTGCTTAGGTACATTTTTTGTTTTTTTTATAAAGTCCCTGATAAACCATTTAATAGTAATAGTTGTGTCCAAATAATGGCTTGGTATAGTATGAAATAATACAACCATACAGTGCCCAAATAATAGTACTACACAATACTAAACAACCTTAGAGTACGGGCACATGTTGAACATTTGCAGCAGATTTTTCTGTACCAAAAATCTGAATGTTGGCAGGAAAACCGCTGCGTAAAATTTTATGTGCAGTTTAGATTCATTTTTAATATTAATTTAAATAGGGAAACACAGCGACATGATGCAGGTTTACAATAAATGCTTTGATGGTTCAAATCCGCAAGAAAGAAATAGGCAACGTGTGCCCGAGACTTCAGGAATCTCATTCACTTTGCTGGGACGGTAAAACGCTGATATTTTTTCCCTGTACAAATGCACGGCAAAAAACAACCCTTATTAGTTCCCAAACCATAGTATGATATAGTAATATGTGGCGGTAGATCACAATAAAATGTTGTACCATAATAATGGTTGTATTGTATAATAACTCATAGGGCCAAATAATGCTAAAGTATGCTACCATATAGTACCCAAATAACAGAATGTTTTATTTTCTAATAATACCGCCATGTAGTCGCCAAATACTATTATAAGATAGTAAAGTATGGTGCAACATAACCATTATGTGGAGTAAAAGAAAAATGCGGCACTCACCCTGTAATTGCTGTGCTTGCGTGTTCTTTATTGGATAAGAAAAAATTAATGTCAAACGTCCATTAGGACTGCAGATGAGCGAGAGGGTGCGGGAGTGTGGACACACTCCCGCACCCTCTCGCTCATCTGCAGTCCTAATGGACGTTTGACATTAATTTTTTCTTATCCAATAAAGAACACGCAAGCACAGCAATTACAGGGTGAGTGCCGCATTTTTCTTTTACTCCATATGAATATCTAGTCTATTATTCTATGCTGAGCACCATATACCCTATCAGCTCGTGTTCCCTGCACAACAGTGGTTAATTTACTCAAGACTGAGAAATTTCACACACCTCTAGTGCCGTCTGACTTCTGTCTCATGGACTGATAACCATTATGTGATAATACCACCCTATACTACCAAATAGTACTACCATATACTACCAAACAATATCACCCTATACTATCAAATAATACCACCTGATACTACCAAATAATTACACCATACACTACCACATAATACCATCAAATACTACCAAACAATACCACCCTACAATACCAAATACCACCAAATAATATTACCCTATACTACTAAATAATACTACCATATACTGCCAAACAATACCACCCTACAATACCAAATACCACCAAATAATATAACCCTATACTAGTAAATAATACTACCATATACTGCCAAATAACATCACCCTACTCTACCAAATACTACCATATACTACCGAACAATACCACCCTATACTACTACCAAATAATACTACCATATAGCGCTATAAAGTGCATAAATAAAAGTATGACAGTGCCAAATAATACCACAATAGTGCCATATAGGAATACCAAATAATTCTCTGATAAGAATACCACCATATAGTTTTATTATATGCAAATGAGCTATTATGATGCATGGACTGGACATAGATCTCTCTGAGAATCTGCCTCCAGGGCTTATTGTAAATGACATGGGGCGTTACCAGTGTGAGACATGTAATGATCGACAGTCTGTTCTTATAATCACACACAGCTCTGCAGTGAGATCAGAGTAACACTGTACAGCAGAAGTGAACTTTTTCTCATTACAAACACATTTGCAGCAGCAGTTTTTCTCTGGCATCTCTGCTGTACTGCCACTTCACCCACCCCCAAGCTGGCTGCCTGTGTTATAGAAGCTGAAGCACTATGGGAGGACAACTGCAAAATTGTTTTTAAGCAGAGCTGACAGCACGCTGAACCAGAACACTGCTGCTGCAAATGTGTTTGTAATGAGAAAAAGTTCACTTCTGCTGTTCCGTGTTAGATCTGATTATAGGATCAGACTGTCAGTCATTACATGCCCCCACCCTAGTAATTCCCCCATTCATTTATAATAAGCTGTAGAGGCAGATTCTCAGGGAGATCTATGTCCGGCCCAAAGATCTTAACAGCTCATTTACATATAAGAAAAATGTGGAATTCTCTGGAATTAGACATCGGATCATGGAGATCAAGATATCATTTTACTCCACTTTCTATGACCTAAAAGCCCATATATATGGTATAGGAGGGTTGATCTTACCGAAAAAGAACAAAAAATAATAGATAGTAAGGATTAAAGACAGCAATACACATAGAATTAATCGACATTCGATGCTCATAACGTTAACAGTACATTATATTACTAATCTTCTTGAGTCACAGCCTGTATCGCACTCCAGAGCAGCATTCACAGTTGTGTAGGCTTCAGAGCTGAACTCTCCCAGTATTCTTGCTTGATCTAATAATTTTCACTAAATGAAAATATTAAATGTACACGTATCTACACAGTGTAAAACATTGGAGCGTCGTGTAATAGTGATTGGGGGTCAGGTAGAGCAAACCGAGGGAAAAATATCACAAAAGGTTGACAGGGAAAAGAGGGACTTAAGAATGTAAGGGTCAGATATTTGGGTTCAATAATTGTGGTTAATACTGACACCTGCAGGTAGCGAAGGGGAATTCATGCGGTTTAGCAGCATAGCGTTAGAGGACGGTATAGATCCTGCATGGCGCTGAGGCGCTCACGCTGCATCTTTCTGGTTCTGCTCCCTGATCTCACACGACCTTAGTTTTTGGGTTCTCAGATTGTCAGACTTCTCCATATCTCACAGACTGCGCCGTCCATTGTCTGTCTGCAGGGGAAGGCTGTGTTGTTTTTCACTTTTATGCAGGGATGTGAAGAGGAGATCCCTATATAAATAGCAGGAGATAAACGTTCCAGCTTCGTGGGAAATAACAAATGCCCGGCACGTATCAGGAAATCAACAGTCCCCAGAAAACAAGCCAAAAACAGGACCAACTAGCAGGATCACACTCCACACACTGCACTGGATAATGATAGAATATATACAGTGCCTTGACAAAATGTTCACACCCGGAAACATTTCCACATTTTTTCTCGTTACACCCCCAATGTATTTTAGTTGGGTTTTATGTGATATGCCAACACAAAGTAGCAAGTATTTGTTAAATGTAAAGGATGTTTTTTTAAAACATTTTAAAAAGATAAACCTGAAAACTGACGTGCATTTGTATTCAGCCCCCTTGTAGTCTGATACCCCTAAATAAAATCCTAAGAAAGCAAATACCTCCAGAAGTCACATAATTAGTAAATTGAGTCCACCTGTGTGTAATTTATTCTCAGTAAAACTACAGCTGTCATTTGAAGGCCTCAGAGGTTTGTTACAGAACACTAGGGATTAAATAAGCATCAATGAAAACCAAGGAACACACCAGACAGGTCAGGGATAAAGTTGTGGATAAGAGTAAAGCAGGGTTAGGTTATAAAAAATAGCCCAAACTCTGAACAGCTCACGGAGCACTGTTAACGCTGTCATCCAAAAATGGATGGAAAATGGTGAAACTACAAACCTACCAAAACATGGCCGTCCACCTAAACTGATATCCCAAGCAAGAAGAGCACTAATTAGAGAAGCAGCAAAGAGGCCAGTGGTGACTCTGGAGGAGCTGCAGAGATCCACAGCTCAGGTGGGAGAATCTATCCATATGAAAACCTTAAGTTGTATACCCTAAAACTCTGGACTTTATGGACGTGTGGCAAGAAGAAAGCATTTTTTCTAAACTAAACCATTAGAAGTCCCATTTGCAGCTTGCAAACAGCCATGTAGGGGACACAGCAAGCATGTGGAAGAATGTGCTCTGGTCAGATGAGACCAAAGTAGAAATTTTTGAGCTAAATGCAAAATGCTATATGTGGTGGAAAACAAACATGGCATCACCCTGAAAACACCATCCCCACTGTCATACATGGTGGTGGCAGTATCATATTTTGGGGAGGCTTTTCTTCAGCAGGGGCAGGGAAGCTGGTCAGAGTTGATAGGAAGATGGATGAAGCTAAACACAGGGATGAAAACCTGTTAGAAGTTGCAAAAGACTTGGGACTGGGGCTTCGGTTTACCTTCCACTAGCACAATGACACTAAACATACTGCCAGAGCTACAATGGAGGGTTTAGATGAAAGCATATTCATCGGTGTGAACAGCTCGGTCACAGTCCAGCCCTAGATCCCACTGAGAATCTGTAACAAGATGAGAGCGAGTGTGCAAAGAATGGAAAAATGCTAAATTTCAGCCTCTAAATGTGCTAAGCTGGTAGAGTTAGACCAGGACTGGGACTAAAATTCAGCCCTGGCATTTGAAGTTACACAGGCCCACTTGTCACATGGTGACTGTATAATATCTTAGTACACTTGTAGGCTACAAGAAGTGAGGGGAGTGTAACACGACTATATAACATATAATCACAGCTGTATCCAGCATCACAGCTCAGTCCTATTTATTGCTTTTAGTTGCAGTACCAAGAAAAGCCGCTACTTTACCTACATAACTGGATCTCGTAGATAATGAAGGGATTGTGGAACCTCATTCTGATGCTCCATAAACTTTGCCTACAGCCACTTTTGGTTCCGCTGCGCAGCACGAGACCTGGTGACTCTGAAGAGCGGTGACATCAGTAACGTCACCGCTCTTCAGATATTCCGGGTCTTGCGCTGAGCTCGGCGACTGTGAAGAGCGGTATTGTTACTACCATCACCGCTCTTCAGAGTCGCTGGATCTCGCCAGGTCTGGGCTAGTACTGGGGGTGTCTGATAGACACCTCTCCATTACTTACACCAGGGATTGATGGCAGCTGACATTACGCAGCTGACATCAACCCTAAAAATCATTACACATAGCAGAATTAAATGCTCTGGTGGCTGGGAAAAGCAGTAGAGTTAGTGCTATTCCCAGGCGCCGGGTGCTAATTTCAACTGTCATCATCCTTGCCTGGTCTCCCTGCAACGCATTTCTGCTGTATTTACATGTGCTGATCTCTGGCCGCTAAACAAGTATGATCGACAATACTGAAGTCGTTCGCTTGTTTCCCGGCCTCTTTACACCAACTGAGAAAGAATGAAGGGAACAGAACAATCACAATTAGATCAATCTGTCCCCATACAGAATCATGTTATCAGCAGCACAACTACAGTTTACACTGGCGATGTGCTGCTGAGAAAAAGGATTTCTGTTCCCACATAAACAATCCAATCACTCGATGAATAGGCAGCATTTTGCTTGTTTAGTATAATACATCCCATAGTCCTCCATATATTATAATGTGCACCTCAGTCCTCCATATAGTATAATGTACTGCCACAGTCCTCCATATGGTATAATACACTCCTCAGTCCTCCATATAGTATAATACACTCCTCAGTCCTCCATATAGTATAATACACTCCTCAGTCCTCCATATAGTATTATACACTCCACATAGTCCTCCATATAGTATAATACACTCCTCAGCCCTCCATATAGTATAATACACTCCTCAGTCCTCCATATAGTATTATACACTCCACATAGTCCTCCATATAGTATAATACACTCCTCAGTCCTCCATATTAGTATAATACACTCCTCAGTCCTCCATATAGTATAATATACTCCTCAGTCCTCCAAATAGTATAATACATTCCTCATAGTGCTTCATATAGTATACTGCAAGGCCATTGTCATCCATGTAGTACAATTCACTTCCCATAGTATAATGCACCCCATAGTTCTTCATATAGTATAATGTATTCCCCATAGTCCTCGATACAGTATAATGTAGCCCACATATAGTATAATGATGCCACCCCAGAGTATAATGCAGCCACCCCACAGAATATATTGTAGCCCCCTGAGTATAATGTAACCCCCCAGAGAATATAATGCAGCCCCCTCATATAGTATAATGCAGCCCCTACATATATAATATATGGTAGCCCCCTCATAGAGCATAATGCAGCCCCCATAGAATATACATATTATACAGCATACCATAGAATGTAATACAGCCTACCTCCCATAGAATATAATACAGCCCCCCATAGAATATAATGTAGCCCTCAGAGAATGTAATACAGCCCCCATAGAATGTAATACAGCCCCCCATAAAATGTAATGCAGCAAGCCCCCATAGAATGTAATGCAGCCAGCCCCCCATAGAATGTAATGCAGCCAGCCCCCCATAGAATGTAATGCAGCCAGCCCCCCATAAAATGTAATGCAGCCAGCCCCCATAGAATGTAATGCAGCGAGACCCATAGAATGTAATGCAGCCAGCCCCCCATAGAATGTAATGCAGTCAGCCCCCATAGAATGTAATACAGCCCCCCCAATAGCCCCACAATCCAGTTATCACTCATTGATATATTTTTTTAAAAAAAAACCCTCTCCTCACCTCTCCTCGTGCCCCGCGCTGCTCCCGGCTCAGGTCTCAGCAGCTACAGTCTGCCCCGACACACAGCAGGTACGCGATGATATGACGTCATTGCGCACCCGCAGTGTCAGAGGCAGAGCGGGAAATGATGGGAGAGGGTGCGTCAGCGGACGCTCTCTCCTCCATCTTTGCATTCAACTGTACCGGCATCATAGACGCCGGTATAGTTGAATGCGGCGGCGCTGGTGGGGCGGTGAGTCGGCGCTGGCGAGCGGCCCACGACTGCCACCGGTCCTTCTGGCATTTGCCAGAAGTGCCCGATGGCCAGTCCGGCCCTGAGATAGACCCAAGGAGACTTGCTGCAATAATTGCAGCTAAAGGTGTTCCTACAAAGTATTGACTCAGGGGAGCTGAATACATATGCAAATCACAATTTTTAGATTTATATTTTTAAAATATTTAGAAAACCATGTATCATTTCCTTTACACTTCACAAACACTTGCTACTTTGTGTTGGCATATCACATAAAATCTTAATAAAATACATTTACGTTTGTGGGTGTATCGTGAAAAAAATGTGGAAAAGTTCACGGGTATGAATACTTTTTCAAGGCACTCAATATACTGATAACGATCAGAGTCTTTTAGGGTTAGAAGGAAGACTTTGGATTTCCTTTTCCTGTGTGTTTATTGTTTTTACAGTAAAATAACTAAAAAGCGGAAGTGATGAGTGATGGACACTGACTTGTTTTATTCTTACTATTGCCAAGAAAACAACATTCCCATTAACCCTATGTATACATACTGAGATACAGAAACAATTTGCAAGTTCCTAGGTTCTGAGATTTATATTATTGTGAAATGTTGCAGATATTGTATCTACAGTGGGGAAAATAAGTATTTGATCCTCTGCCAATTTTGCAAGTTTTCCCACCTACAAGGAACGGAGAGGTCTGTAATTTTTATCGTATTTACACTTCAACTGTGAGAGACACAATCTGATTAAAAAAAAAAAAAAGAAAAAAAAAGAAAATCACATTGTATGATTTTTGCATAATTAATTTGCATGAACTAAGTATTTGATCACGACCAACCAGCAAGAATTCTGTCTCTCACAGACCTGTTGTTTTTTCATTAAGAAGCCTTATATCGGACAATCTCAGTAGTGAGATCACATACAGATAGTTTAGGAACCGTAAGGCCATAGAACCTCACTGAAGTTTGATCAGCTAAAGGAGGTCTCCCTACGGGCATCATATATGGCTTCAGGACATGTAATAAATATCGAAATTGTATATGTGAAACTTCAACGGAACTAGCGCATTGGAGCAAAAGTGGAAATTTGCTGATAGAAAGCCTTCCCATATGTCATAGGGTGGGTGGCCAATTCAAGACCCCTTCAAGGGGAAGCATTTTGGGCAGATAACCTCCCTTTATGATATAGAATGGGCTTGTCTTGATGTGGGATAGCTATTAGCGAGAACACCTCTCCACTTGCCTCATTACAGCATATGAATCCTATAAGGGAGGGCACTGCTCATTATCGTCCATATAATTCATCTGAATGGTAATAATGTTCCACGCATCCCTGGCAAAATCAGATTAAAGGGGCTGTCTGTAAGGAGAAAACCCCTTTCGAATCTTTTTTTAATTTTTTTTAATGTGGGATTGCCTTTAGCAAGAACACCTCTCCACTTGCCTCATTACAGCATATGAATCCTATAAGGGAGGGCACTGCTCATTATCGTCCATATAATTCATCTGAATGGTAATAATGTTCCCTGGCAAAATCAGATTAAAGGGGCTGTCTGTAAGGAGAAAACCCCTTTTGAATCTTTTTTTTAATGTTTTTATCACTAACTCATGCTATGAGACTGACTATAGAAAATTTGACCTTAGAGAGGTAATGTGAAATACGACTCGTAGAGAGAAACTAGCTGCTCTGGGCCCGCCATAAATCTAACCATATGTGACATTTGTGGTTTGCGCCCTTGTTATACTGCAGTGACGGGAAAGTCAAACAATGAATGTTAAGAAGCTGTGGTTTGAAGGGTGGGGGGTATCTGGTGGGTGCGAACACGAAATTCAGCCACATGTCATGCAAAAAGCTTAGATGACATAGACATTCTTACATATAGAAACCAAGTCCTGTATTATAGATTCCGCCTACATTCATATTTTGGCATGACATGCAGAATGTCCCTATATTAAGAAAATTTGAATAATCCGTGCCCCTTTGATGTTCTGGTCAGCGGGATGATTCCGCAAAACTTTGGACTGTTAACTCACAAGCATTGTAGACGCTCAAAGAGCATTGCGGCCCACCATAGGCGGAAGTCTAAGGAGGTCCATGCTCACAGACCCGTAATAATGTCTGGTCGTAAATCCCTAATGTGTCCATAAAAGACCACTTACGGCTACTTCTCTCGAATTATGATTGAGAGAATGGCTGGACATGATATCTCTAGGGTTGGTACTAAATGTCATGACAGGCATAATATTCAATTGTCCTGGATTATAGAAACATGGCTGCTTTGTTAAAAAAACAGCACCACACCTGTGCACAGGTTGTGTGTGGTACTGCACGCCAGCTTCAGTGTAGATACTTGTATTACACTTAGGCATAGGCATCCTCTATCCTGATAACGTCGCTGGGAAAATGATAGTTTCTATATGAGAGGCGGGCATGCTTGGTGTCGTCATTTAAAAAGGACCTGTCTCTAGGTCAAAAGTGTCCAGTTATCTTATCCTCTATTATTCTCGCTTCTCCCCTGAGTTTTCCAGTTTTTGTATTTTTAAAATCCTCCATACGGTTCCAGAGATACAGGCCTTTTTATTTAGTGCTCGTTTTTATGGTCTTTATAAAGAGGGCGTGGCTAACAGAATCCTTGGGGGCGTGTCTGCAGTTACCTTATGAGCACCTCCCCATTGGCAAAGGTCATAAAACTTAGCACTTTAAAAAAAAGGCCCATATCTCCGGAACCGTATGGCGGATTTAAAAAGTACAAAAAGCTAAATACTCAGGGGAGCAGCGAGGATAATACAAAAGGAAAAACTGGCCACTTTTGACCTGGTGACCGGTCCCCTTTAATACACTGTTAGTGCTCCACACCAATGTGATGTTTTAGACATGTCTACATGACATGACAGAAGATCAGATCATAGGAATGCTACTGTAATAACAGATCATTTCTACCTCGTGAGAGAGTTCTCCGGAGGTGACATGACAGGACGTGTTGCAGTTTATCGTATGCGGTAATTATTACTGTCAGGTATACGTTGTCTGCCTGTTTTGCTATGTGAGTGTTTAAGATGGCTCCACTCCCTGAGTCACCCTCACTTTCTGGTCTAAGGAACCATACAGTGATTTTATCTGCTTTTTATTATAAGATTTACTATAGGTCTAGTTTCACATCAAGTTCTAAGGAGGCTTCTTTGAAAGACCTATAATGATTGCTCGAGTCAAAAAAAAAAACCTGTAGGTTGTTTGTGAAATCAAAGAGAAAGTGACTGATGGGAATCTACATTTTACCGCTTGTATAGTTTATCAGACATGTTAGGACAACTCGTTCTGGTCATTAATGAAAGCTTGAGTCAGAAGTATGGGGCCCGAGGAAAAAAGTATGTAGAGATTCTCACTGCATATCATTAATGTAGTGTGCAGAGCAAAACAGAATTTACTCGACCAAGCATGCTGGCCCCATGATCACAATGCTCCCACTTGAAGATGACCCTCTCACCTCTTTAAAAGTGGGCAGTTTTTGCTCTTCTTTTATTCACGCTGCTTCCCTGAATATTCTGGGCTTTTTTTTTTTTTTAGAAATCTGCCATATAATCCCAGATATAGGAGTCTTTTCATTTAGTACTAATTTCTATTGTATTTTCCAAAAAGACGTGGCTCACAGGATCCTCAGGGGCGTGTCTTTGAGATAAATTGCCCTATTACTCCAAGCCACACCCTCTTGTAAAGACCGTTTAAAAAATAGCACTAAGTTAAAAGGCCCATATCGCTTGAATTGTATGGCGAATAAAAAAAAAAATAAAATACTGAGGGGAGCAGTGGGAATAAAATAAGAGCAAAAATTGGCCAATGTTGACCTAGTGACAGGTCCTCTTTAAAAGAGTGATCCACTTTAACACCAGATAATTATTTTCTGTTGCCATATTCTAAGGGCCTAGTTTATAGCAGGGTGAGTTGACCTTTATATTGGTCTCATTTTAGAGTATTTGTGATTTAAGGATCGCTTTTTATTTCATTTTTTGGAAGGCGTATGAATGAAAAACACTAATTTAGTTTTTTTGGCGTTTTCCATACCGAATAAATAGCAGGACATCTAATACAAGGACTAAAATGGCGGTCCTGAACAAAACGTCACTTCGGCAACCTCGCAATCAGGTCATGGAACATCGATGGGCTGAAAGAGGGAGCCTTCTCCTTCAGTGTAACCACTTAGGTGCCACTGTCGCTATTGACTGGGGCATGTAAAGCAGTTTTAGCAAAAGCTTAGCTATGTACAGTATGTATTTCAGTCGGGGCTCCTGCAGAGTTTACATGGGTAGATAGGCAGAACCTAAGAAACATCATGATGCATTAATTTATCGTCAGCGCTTATGGTGGATACATGTTTTGGGGTGTTGCTTTGGGGTATTATGGGGTTATGTCATACTTGCCAAGCTTTGGAAGTAGCTATGTGGGAGCCTCTATAGTAAGCTGCAAGAACGCATATCCTGGGAGGTCTTCACTTTTTTTCGGGAGTCTCATGCATGCTTAAAATAAAACTTAATGAAGCCTCATGAAGACCCCCATAACATTGACCCTTACATCAGTGCTCGTCAGTGTCCACCATAGAAGTTCGAGCCACACAGTGCCCCCATTAGTGCCAGGTATGCACTGTACCCCTTCTCGCTGACATGGAAGCCACCGCTTTAGGATCACATATCATTTCTGCACGGAACGGAGAACTGAGTTGCCATCTAATGAGACGATGGTGCTGTCTTTTAACATCCATGGCAGTGTCCTAACGTTTAGGGGTCAGCACAAAATGGCACTGTATGTCCCTATTCATTCCCCAGGAGATAAGTGACACCAGACGTATACTTCAGGTCTTCATCTCCATACTTGGCCAAGGTGAACGTCAAGGCTGATAGAAGTCACCAGCTTCAACAATGTGGGGCAGAAAGGCTTTATTGCGAAGAGAATGGGTGAATGTTTGCTTTCTGTAGGATTTCCATGGAGGCTTCTGATCAGTGAATGGTTATACGCCGCCAGAGGTTGAAACAACATTTGACTATAATCCCCTTGTTATGCCAGCTTTACTGCGCAGGATGACAACTGATGCAAGGCCGAGACACATGGAGGGCAACTCCAGTTGTAAAAACAGAACAGGACCCCTTAGTAATGTTAGTTGTATTTTTATAACCGGGTGATATTTTTGTAATTCAGCATTACCGAAATGTGAGGAGCTCCGAGTGATTCCAGAAATGTTTCATCTCAATGTCATTGTGGTTGAACACAACTTTTATAGAAATTTCCAAAGCAAAATTTGCTGCATGTGTGGTCCTTAAGGGTTTCTGCCCATGGGGCATCTTGCACACTGCGTATTACAAAAGCAGCGCTTAAGAAGTCTCATGAGCATGCTGTGAACAATAAACGGCCTGCAGTTTGGTGCAGGTCCTGAGACCCCATCGATTGCTCGCCTCTGCAAGCAGGGGCACTCAGCTTCTTGAGCGCATGGACATGGTCACAGAGGCCTATGGTTTACAGTAGGAAGTCTAGGGCTTTGCAGAAGTGCTTGTGACCCTCACTGACCTGCAGGACGTTTCAGAGTAAATGCACACAGTGTGTATTTGTTCCAGATGTAAAAAAAACGCAGCGCAACACAGTACCTTCTAAGTTACTGAGATTTGAAAAATCTAATCTCATTGCAGAAATGTTCCTGCATATAACTTTACTTGTGGATTTTAAAATCCCCAGGGTGTCAATCCTTTGTTCGGAATTCATTGTGGTCTTCACTTTTGCAGAGCATAGGGCGAAATTCTCATTCTGTAACATCTGCGAATTTTGATGTGGAAGCGATGCAGATACAGAAAATCAGTATCAATTCCACAAAGTGTGCAGCCGGGCTAACGGAGAAAAATATATACAAAAATAAAGTAAAATGATAGGTTTCCCTTGTTCCACTGCTTGTGAGATTCCAGACTTTCACTCACAACGTGTGGACTATTCAGAGTGGAACTATCAGCCTGAAAAATAGGAAACATGTTGCATGGAGCAGCTAGCTGCCCAAATAATAATGCTCCATCATCTTAATGTTGCTTGCGTAGTCTAAATATCTGGCAGTTTTCCTCTAAAGGATGAATCAGTGTCAGACAGGAGCCTGTAAAAACAAAGGGCTGAGCCTCGTGGATCTCAAAAAGTAGGAAGTCTAGAATTTAACACAAAAGAAAAGTACGAAGCAGAGCGGATCTCACTGCAGCTGGAAGATCAAATCCCAAATCCAAAAGGTCAGACTTTCTATCATCTACTGTTATTTATATTAGAGTGCGAACTCTGCAAATCAGAAATTATAGCTTCTGGTATTAGTCTTGTGGAATTGGATGAGAATCTCTCTTGGCTCGGAATTACAATATTCAGGTATTTTGGTTGACCATTGTTTCAAGAATACACAGGAGTGATCATCCGTGATGGCCGGCAGCAGACTACTGCACGCCAGCCCGGTGGTCCATCATGTTGAAATTTTTCGGGGCAGTGTATGGTGTATGGCATGACTGGCTGATTATTTGCCGGTTAGCACAAATGCATTGCAGTGTTATGACTTTGATCTGGCAGTTTAGTTTGCCAAATGAAATGTCGTTATTGCTCGTATCATTCAATCTGATGAATCGATCTGCTTCATTCTTGGCTGATCCTAATTTTATGCACTATGATGGCATCACAAAAGACAGTGGATTTTCCACGAGAAAATATACAAAGGAAAATTTGCTGTAGAACAATGTTTAAATTTACAGACACCATGTTCCTTTCTGAGGAAGTCAATCAATAGCTATTGCAGAAGGTTTTATTACATTCCTTTTTTCTTTATTTAATAGCTAACTTTACGTTTTTCTTTTTTCTCCCTCTAGGTTACATCGGCATATGCGGATGGTACGTGTATTATGTGAAGGAACACTGACACACTGTGGAGACCTTGTTGAAATGCCTCAACAAAAATCGACTAGGTCTTCTTGATGAAGCGTTGGCCGAGTTGCAGTACATGGGTGTCTGAACGCAAACTAACAATAATTCGTGCTGGGATAATATCTTCCTGGATGTTGCTGACCATACATGGCTTGGATACAATCTTGCTATAGTTGAGGTTCAGCCAAGGTTCCAAACTTTGGAGAGCTTTGAGAAGATCAACTGTCAACCATGGATGGTGTAACGCATCATTATCGCTTGAGCCGTTTGTACAGAGAATACCAAAACAACAGCGTCATTGCTCTTCATTACAACTACACAGGGAAGCTGAGCACTAGTAGATATAAGGGTGGACTAAAAGCCGAGGCTGTGGTCTTTTTGGTGGTATGTGTCCTAATCGTTCTGGAGAACCTCATTGTACTTTTGGCTCTATGGCGCAACAAGAAGTTTCATTCACCTATGTTCTACCTCCTAGGCAACTTGACTTTGTCAGACCTTCTTGCAGGAGTAGCCTACATGGTTAATATTGTGTTGTCGGGGGCCAACACACTCCGACTCACCCCTGTTATGTGGTTCGTTAGGGAGGGTGGTGTCTTTGTTACATTGACTGCTTCGATCTTTAGCCTACTTGCTATTGCCATAGAACGTCACATCACCATGGTTCGTATGAAACTCTACAGTGGAGACAAACAGGGACGGATGGCCTTACTTGTAGGCATAAGTTGGCTTCTCTCGATCTTGTTGGGAGTACTTCCAATACTGGGATGGAACTGTATGAGAAATCTTCCTTCCTGCTCTACCATCCTACCCCTTTATTCCAAGGATTATATATTGTTTTGCATCACCATCTTTCTGGCCATCCTTATCTCCATCGTGGTCCTCTATCTACGCATATATAGGATTGTTAAGCTGAATAGTCAAAGGCTGGGTACTTTGCGAAAGGGAGCACTGAAAAAGTCCCAAAAATACATGGCTCTGTTAAAGACTGTTACTATTGTGGTAGGAACCTTCATTGGCTGTTGGCTTCCTCTTTTCATCCTCCTTCTCTTTGATGTGTCATGTGAGGTCAATGCATGCCCTGTCCTTCTTAAAGCAGATTATTTTCTTGGTTTGGCCATGATAAATTCTCTTCTAAATCCAATCATCTACACATTGACTAGCAGGGACATTAGAAGAGCCATTCTTAGGTTGGTCTGCTTCTTCTGCTTTGTCAACGAGGATGGAGAAACCAGAGGGAGATTCGGATTCTTCCCAGTCATTGAAAGAAGCACAAGCAAATCTGAAAAGTCATCCCACAAGCAGGAGGGTTTGGAGACAACAATGTCTTCTGGAAATGGGACTCCTACGCCAATCAAGTCTCTTGTGGCCATTAAAAAGTACTGAGGCAAGCCACGGTAAAAAAAAACATGTAAAAAGGGAACTATCTGCCCTATCCTTTAAATCACTTCCAACTCGAACTGGAAAATATAAAATATATTGAAAGGTATTGAAGAAAAATATATAAATCCCTTGAAATCAAGAGAATGGACAATAGGTTTTATTGAAATAGGCACAAATTTGCTGTATGGTATCGAGTTTATGTAATTATCGTTCAACTTTACAAATCATCAGTACAAAAGCGGATCGCAACCCGTAAGCAATCTCCATGCTACAAATGTTATGTTGGCCATAGATAGTGATCGCTAACTCGATTTGGTCTAGCAATCTTTCCAATGAGCTTGGTAAATCTGTCCACAGGTACCTTGAGTGAAACAAGCCACTGAGAGTTTACCACTTTTCTCGCGCAGCTAAAGAGTAGCAGTGGAGAACAGTTAACCTCCATGGCTTCCTTTCTCAGGAAGGGGGCATAGAGTAATAGAAAGCTTTGCCGGGAATGAAAGATGAAAAGGGAGAACATACTGTTTTCTGCCATTTAGGTTATTTCTTACATATGACCATGTATTGATGACTGCCTTTCACAAAGCTGGTTATTAAATTAGGCCTCTGAACAGAATGTCAAAAGCTGACGATTGGCCCTCGTAAATATGACACTTATCACCTGACGAATGGACAAAATGCTTATAAAAGGTGATTGGAGTGTTTATTCTGCCATAAAAATCTTTGTTGCAGGGAATACAACTTTCCATATACATGTGGGATGTGCTGCAGAATTATCATAGTTTTCATTGGCATATATAAACAAGTGTCGTTCAACTTGTATACAGCCCATCAGCGCTCGTTAACGGGTCGAATTAAGCCCATATAAGAAGGCTTTTAATAATTTCATGAGTTGTTTTTTTTTTTCTGAGAAAAATGATTGCTGCCAAACGAGAATGATTTTCCACCTTTGCAGAGATCTTATATTGTATGGCCGTACGACAGCCAGCGTTTTGGTGAATGATACGGGCAAACTTGTTGAAACCAGGACAAACTGGGCCAAGTAAAGCCTTCTTTATAGGTGCAACCCTATCATCAGTACCACACTATAATTAGTGTCATCAATTAGGGCCAATTATGTGTCTCTTCTGACGTATTTAATCATCGCGTCTCAGGACAAGTGTAGCATTATTCTTCCGAAGTCGGTGTTAGTCTCAAAAAAGAACAGGCAGGTGCGTGCAAACAAGGCAGCATACTGGTCGATCACATCTTATGGACTTGACCATACAGTTCTTATGTGTCTATGTAGTTTCATACCAATACAGATCCCACAGTGGGAGTAAAATGCTGTACATTTGTATATATGTATATATTGAAAATGTATAAATTAATAATGTATTAATTCAACCAGCATTAACATCAATGTATAGGTCTCGAGAAAGAAAAATAAAAAGTTGTCAAGTATGTATGTCCAAATATTTGGTGTGCCAGTCTACATGTGCAGGGGTTAATCCTCAGCTAGTTGTATTTATTTTGGAGCACCGACGCTTATGAAAGCTCCATTTTTCCTAATTTCAGGGGGGAGCTTACTATGGATTTATACTATGGCGTTCAATTACAGTAATATACAGTAAATATACATACATCGCGCTGCCTCTAGTGGTTACTGAAGGCATAACATCTCTGGTTTAGCGCCTTCACGTAGCACCGAAGAGAGACAGCGGCAATACTCAAAGCGCTGAGGAAATGACTGAAATTTCGCCTCCTCCCGCTCCATTAGCAGAATTGTAATGATGTTCAGGAATTAAAATGAGAAAACACTAAACCGGACTTCTAGATTGTGAAGAATAAAATACAATTGTTCTATCACAACTCAAATAAAACATTCACCTCTTCATCAAACCAGGAACATTATGTGCTTAACTTTTATATTGCCTAGGGGAGGTGGAACAATACTAGAATATAGAACAAAACGTATCCACTCATGTCATCAGCAGTGCTCCAGAAATAGAGAAAAAAATCATCAAAATGTCACTATTGATAACTTGATAAATATTTTACTTATTAAATCACACTAATTTTGTCTAGGATCACGAATGCTGCCTTCTTTTTAATCTAACTGAAACCTGTCCTAGAAATCTGTTCTACGTCAGCACCCCTGGTATCTGCAGTGTTACATCAGAAAGACAGGGTGGACAGCAGTGTGAGCAGCCTCTTCCTTCCTCAGCACCCCTGGTATCTGCAGTGTTACATCAGAAAGACAGTGTGGGCAGCAGTGTGAGCAGCCCCTTCCTACCTCAGCACCCCTGCTATCTCCAGTGTTACATCAGAAAGACAGGGTGGACAACAGTGTGAGCAGCCTCATCCTTCCTCAGCACCCCTGGTATCTGCAGTGTTACATCAGAAAGACAGGGTGGACAGCAGTGTGAGCAGCCTCTTCCTTCCTCAGCACCCCTGGTATCTCCAGTGTTACATTAGAAAGACAGGGTGGACAACAGTGTGAGCAGCCTCATCCTTCCTCAGCACCCCTCGTATCTCCAGTGTTGCATCAGAAAGACAGGGTGGACAGCAGTGTGAGCAGCCTCTTCCTACCTCAGCACCCCTGGTATCTGCAGTGTTACATCAGAAAGACAGGGTGGACAGCAGTGTGAGCAGCCTCTTCCTACCTCAGCATCCCTGGTATCTCCAGTGTTAGATCAGAAAGACAGGGTGGACAGCAGTGTGAGCAGCCTCTTCCTACCTCAGCATCCCTGGTATCTCCAGTGTTAGATCAGAAAGACAGGGTGGACAGCAGTGTGAGCAGCCTCTTTCTTTCTTCCTCAGCACACCTAGTATATCCAGTGTTACATCAGAAAGACAGGGTGGACAGCAGTGTGAGCAGCCTCTACCTACCTCAGGACCCCTGGTATCTCCAGTGTTACATCAGAAAGACGGTGGACAGCAGTATGAGCAGCCTCATCTTACCTCAGCACCCCTGGTATCTCCAGTGTTACATCAGAAAGATGGTGGACAGCAGTGTGAGCAGCCTCTTCCTTCCTCAGCACACCTAGTATCTCCACTGTTAAATCAGAAAGACAGGGTGGACAGCAATGTGAGCAGCTTCTTCCTTCCTCGGCACCCCTGGTATCTCCAATATTACATCAGATAGGATGGTCAGCAGTGTGAGCAGCCTCTTACCTCAGCACCCTGGTATCTCCAGTATTACATCAGATAGGATGGTCAGCAGTGTGAGCAGCCTCTCCTTACCTCAGCACTTTGAGTATCTCCAGCATTAGATCAGATTTACAGGGTGCTTACCTGAGCACCCATGCAAGCTACAGCTCTTTAGAGATTATCTCGCCAAGCAAAATGTACTTAGAAATGTATTTACAATTACTTTTTCTTTTCTTATGTATATTCTGAGAAATCCTTTAACCCCTTCACTACCTTGGACATATCCATACATAAACTTCGATAGGTACTTACTGACCTTGGACGTATGGATATATCCTGGTGATTTTGCACGCACAGGAGCTGCGAACTCGAGATCGCCACCGGGTGTTCACCTGATACGACAGCCGACACCTGGCAGTCACTGCCAGCAGCGTTGCCCACACCGCTCCTGGCAGTTCATCCTGCTAAATGCTGAATAAAACATATTGTACCCATAAATGAAATTTTTTATGAAAAAAAAAATTTCATGTTTGGTATTGCCAAATCCGGAATGACCTGACCTATAAAACAGTCCCACTTGTTAACCCCTTCAGTGAACACCGTTTAAAAAAAAAAAAAAAGGCAAAAATTATGCTTTATCATACCACCGAACAAAAAGTGGAATAAAATGTGATGAAAAAGAAGTATTTAAATAAAAATGGTATCTCTGAAAACGTCATCTTGCCCTGCAAAGAATAAGCTGCCATACAGCTCCATCACTGGAAAAATAAAAGAAGTTATAGCTCTCAGAATAAAACGATGCAAAAATAATTATTTTTTCTATAAAATAGTTTTTGTGTAAAAGCGCCAAAATATAAAAAAAATTTAAATGTGGTTTCTCTGTAATAAATCTGACCCAAAGAATAAAGCTGCCTTATTAATTTTATCACGAGTGGAACAGCATAAAAAATATTATATATTTATATATTGTGAGGCAGTGACTGGTGTTATAAAACCTGTTCTGGGCTTTTATTTTTTAACCGGACTACAGGATGGCAGCGGGGCAGTCCGTTTCCTCCCCGGCCCTGGGTTTTCCATGTGGCCGACGGTCACAGGTTCCTTTGTACCTGCAGCAGAGAGTTGAATGTGTCAGTTTTGGCCTTGCAAGCAAGCAGAGCAGACGGCTCGGCAGAGCACTACCTGTGTGAGGCAGCACAGGGCCAAGCGGAGCCAAAAGGCCTGGCACACTCAGCGTACACGTCGGTGCCGTAGCCCACAGCAACCGGTCACGGACTGTCTGTTTTCCCAGCTGCGATCCGGAGGATCCGATTTACTTTTATTTTGAACTTTTGCTGGGTCACTGCCTCCGCACTGCACAGCGAGGATACTGCTGCACTACAATATATATATGTGGGAATTTTTTTTTTCATTTTTACAGATCAACGTTGTAAAATTTTGGAGGTTCAAGGTTCTCACCACACATCTAGATAAATTCCTTGAGGGGCCCAGTTTCCAAAATGGGGTCAACTTGTGGTGGTCTTCCACTGTTTACGCACATCAGGGGCGCTCTAAATGCGACATGACACCTGCAGCCATTGCATCACAGTCTGTGTTCTAAAACATCACTTCTTCCTTTCTGAGCTTCCTTTCTGAGCCGTGCCTCCCCCCTTAGTAGTATTCCCCACATATGGCGTATCTTCATACTCAAGAGAAATTGCACCCCAAAAATTGGGGGTCCATTTTCTCCTGCTATACTCGTGACAAAAAAAAAATTCGGGCTAAAAACAATTTTTGTGGGGAAAAATCCTGTGGAGCAACTGGGGTCTATTTTCCAAAATGGGGTGACTAGTGTGGGGGGTTCCCACTGTTTAGGCACATCAGGGGCTCTCCAAAACACGCCATTGCATCCGCTAACGATTACAGTAAAATTTGCATTCAGAAAGTCAAATAGCGTTCCTTCCCTTCCGAGCTCTGCAGTGCATCCAAACAGTCATTTCCCCCCCACATATGGGGTATCTGCGTACTCAGGAGAAATTGCACAACAAATTTTGGGGTCTACTTTCTCCTGTTACACTTGTGAAAATAAAAAAAAAATGTGAAATTTGTGAAAAAAAGTTAAGTGGTCATTTTTCCCTTTCATATTTCATTAATTTGTGTGAATAAACTTCTTGAATGTGGTTTTGAGCACCCTGAGGGGTGCAGTTTTTAGAATTTTGTCACTTTTGGGAATGTTCTTTCATATAGACTCCTCAAAGTCACTTCAAGTGTGATGTAATCCCCAAAGAAATGGTTTTGCAAATTTTGTTGGAAAAAAAAAAAAAAAAGAGAAATCGCTGGTCAACTTTTAACCCTTTTAACTTCCTAACAAAAAAAAAAAAAATGATGGTTCAAAAATTGTGCTGATGTAAAGTAGACATGTGGGAAATGTTACTTATTATCTTTTTGGGTGACAACTGATTTAAAGGCATAGATATTAATAGTTTGAAGATTTCCTAGATTTTCGCCAAATTTACGATTTTTTCCACAAATAAACGCAAGTCATATTGAACAAATTTTACCAATATCATCAAGCACAACATGTGATGAATAAACAATCTCAGAATCAGTCGGATCCGTTGAAGCGTTTCAGAGTTATTACCACATAAAATGACAGTGGTCAGAATTGTAAAATTTGGCCTGGTCATGAAAGTGAGAACAGGCTTGGGGGGGTAAAGGGGTTAAGTAATATTTCAAAAACTTATGTAAGGAGAAACACACTAGCTTTCGAATAAATATTAATTTTTTCCTCAATTAAACAGACAGAATGTAGAAAAAATTATTTTATTTACAAAAGTAAAATATTGAAGGATTAAAAATGGCTGAAGGCAACATGACATAAAAAAATCCACAGGAGGGCACGTGATATAGGGTATATATAAAGGTTTACTTTCCGTGTCACCATTCTGTGGACATAAGGCTCCATAAATAATCACAGATGAAGATCTTCAAGTGCTGAGAGCTGTCAATGATAATAGGCTGAGCGATCTCTCCTCCATAGTGGACTGAAAATTAGCTCCAGTGAAGGAAAGAGTGTGGATGACATGAAATAAAATGCACACTACAAAGGTATCCTGAAGGCAATGAATACAGTAACACAAGAAATCTTACAAAATGGACACACAAACTTTGTTCCAACTTTATTCTTCAGAATTTTTCATTTTCTAAAGGAGTTGACCTACAACAGTCCATGCCCTTCTTTTGGAAACAACTGCTGCTGCAGGGCCTTACAGCAGCCTCGGAGGTTGAGAAAACCACACCCCCTTCAATCAGTGGAGCACTGATATTCCTGCAGTCTCCGCAGGAGAGCGCTCAACTTACACACATCAGTTTTTTCATGTGTTGGTACCAAAACATAAGGTTAAGCCAGTGTAATGGGCAAAATGCCAGAATGGGTGATTAACAATCAAAACTCTGTAGTAACAAATGTTGAGGAAAAATTGGAGCAGAAATAAAAGGCTTCTCCATGGCCCTCATATCAATATTCATCAAGAAGCCCTTTCCTGGAACAGCCACATATAAATTTGTAAAATGACAACTGTGCACTTGCTGAAAGGAGGACATGCAAATATCACACTCATTACAAAACAGTGGACAACAGGATCGGCTAGACTGCATGGTTGAGAGAAAGCCATATAGAGAGTAGGTATCCTATAGGCCATGTGCACACGTCCGGATTTCTTGCAGAAATTTCCTGAAGAAAACCGGAAATTTTCTGCAAGAAATCTGCATTTTTTTTTTTTGCGTTTTTTTTACGTTTTTTTTTAGCATTCTGCAAGCGTAATTAGCTTGCAGAATGCTAAAGTTTTCCAAGCGATCTGTAGCATCGCTTGGAAAACTGACTGACAGGTTGGTCACACTTGTCAAACATACTGTTTGACAAGTGTGACCAACTTTTTACTATAGATGCAGCTTATGCAGCATCTATAGTAAAAGATAGAATGTTTAAAAATAATAAAAAAAATAAAAAAAATGGTTATACTCACCCAGACATCTCCTCAGTGGCGTCCGTTCCTCTTCCTATAGCTGGTGTGTGCGCGCAGGACCTTCCATGACGTCGCGGTCATGTGAGCGGTCACGTGAGCGGTCACACGACCGCTCACGACCAATCACAAGATAGTGACGTCATCACAGGTCCTTCACCGCACAGCAGCTATAGGAACCGAAGCGGCAGCATGCAGCGGTGAGGCGGGAAGACATCGAGGGTGAGTATAGGACTATTTTTTATTTTAATTCTTTTATTTTTGACCAATTATATGGTGCCCAGTCCGTGGAGGAGAGTCTCCTCTCCTCCACCCTGGGTACCAACCGCACATAATCTGCTTACTTCCCGCATGGTGTGCACAGCCCCGTGCGGGAAGTAAGCAGATCAATGGACTCCTAGGTGTGCGGAATCCCCGCAATTCCGCATTTTTAATGAACATGTTGCTTTTTTTTCCGCGATGCGATTTTTTTGCGGAAAAAAATCGCAACATTTGCACAAAAAATGCGGAATACACTGTAAATAATAGGAGGCATATGTTAGCGGTTTTTTTCGCGTTTTTATCACGTTTTTATAGCGAAAAAACGCGAAAAAAAACGCTAAAAATCCTGAACGTGTGCACATGGCCATAAACTCTCTTTTTGGTGGATTTGCATATCAAAAGAACCTGTCGGCACATTTTTACACATGGAAGAAGTGCGGTGGTTGTATAGGCAGTCGTCCTCTAATAAAAATACCTTTTCAGAAGAGATACGATGTGCTAGTCATGAGCGATCTGACATAAGAGCCATATGCAAGTCAGTCAGGAAAGGCAATGGGGACATCAGTTGACTTGGACGTGCCTCTGCAAGTCTCTTGGCATAGCTGATATATATGCATGATCAGGTCATTAGAGCACAGATTTAGGACTACAGAAAACAATTCCACCCATGTAAAATCAGATTTGTTCTCCCACCAGACTCACTCTGCCTCTTGTGCATTTTCCTGTGTTACGGGCGCCATATTACATCATGCTCAGAGGCCGATTTTACCTTAGTGTCCTCCAGATCAGAAAGATCAGCCGCTTTGGTGTCCTCCTGCGGCATGGATGGCAGAATAGTTGCAGAGCAAGTGAACCGCCCCAGTTTAGCTGCTGCAGTTGTCACTGTCTACTCTTTTAAAGGAGTGTAAACCGGAGCCGCCATATTGGAGAACCTCCATCATGGCCCTGATTTTTTACTGGCCTTAGATCATATCGAGCCATCAAGAGTTGTGTGAAGGATGTTGTCGAGATCACAGATCCAGTGAAGGATCAGATCTGTGAATGTGTCGTTACAACATTACGGTCAGGCCAATCCCCTCCACTAATGGCCATGATCGGCTCATCTAAATGGACCCTTAGAGTCGCCTAGGGAAATGCTCAGGTCGCCGAGGGATAATCGAGATATAACTGTGGCTCAGGGAGAGTGAAACATTACAATTGCCGAGAATCACAGTAACGTCATGATTATGCCATGATGTCCCAATACTTCCCACAAGAAGCAAAAGTATTCTCCTCTCTCGGGAGGAACTACCGTACTTATACTAATGTGTAAAACAAGCATATCAGAAGGAAGGATACTGCCTTTGATTAGTGTGGAGTCACAATTGTAATCCCAATCAATCTTGGTTACTGAGTGAAAGAGCTTTGCCAAATACCTGCAAAGAAAACATGAGAAAACATGTTAGTGCACAACAAGATCATCTTCTATCTCTGTGCAATTATATTTTAAAGAAATTGTCCGGGCTAATGATACTGATAATCTATACACAGAAAGGGTCATCAATATCAGATCAGTGGGGTCCGATGCCAAGCATCCCAACCGATCAGCTCCAGATGTAAATCCTGACCTAAGCTGTAGAGAAAAGCCCTGTACACTGTATATGGCCACTGCCGAAAGCTGCATATTCAAGGGAGAAGACTACATTTCTAATTGGAGGTACTTGCTAATATTATTATTATACCTACTACATATTGAGATAAGATCACCCCTTCAACTTATCCTGTGGAACTATCTTTGATAGGAATACATAATTTCACTTTTAAATCCAAAAATCTTTGGATTACTTTCACAATACACCTTTATTAGGAATAAATCTCCTTTATTCTGCCACAGGGGGCGCTCACAGCACACAGGTTATTATTGCATTCCGTAAATTACATACAGTAAATCCAGATGAGCCGAGCTACCTCTAGTGGACACAGCAGGTATAATGGTCCATATTTATTAAAAAAAATGCTGTAATTTGAGTCAAATCATCAGTGTACCCTCTTCAACTAAGCAAATGCATATTTATCAAATGTCGCAACTTTATGATTAATTTTTTTAAAGAGTGCCTGTCACCAATCTGGGGCTGCCCTTTTTTTTTAATAAAACAATGGGCAGTTGCAGATCATGATTTTTCTAAATATAATCCAGTAACTAAATCTGTTAGAAGTGCCCTAATGTCCACCGACGTGTAACTGATCTGTAAACGATGAAAAATGGAAACAAAAATTGTTAACACATCTCAATTTATTCAGGATGGAGTCGGAGTGGCACGAGCACGAATCCCAGTACTTATAGGCTCACAGTAGGACGTACAGCATGTGGCCTGGTGTTGGCTCCTGTGACCATAGGGAGAAAGCTACTCCAGGACCAAATAAATGTAAATGAGCGGTTAGTGTGCCAGGAATGAAGACTAGAGGGGCCCGGCTACTCTACATTACGTCACCCCGTACCATAATCCCAGGGTGACATTCCAACATGGAGATCTCGTGATGGCGTTGTCCTAAAGGTCGCTTCAGATTCAAGGAATGACGTGTAGTGATCCCTTCTGTACTCTATGTGAAATTAGATGTCACGCCTAATCTGAAGAAGTCTGCATGACAATGAGTTATGAGCCAGATGCCCGTCAGATGCAAGAGATTGGTCTGTAGACCACATGGGAACGCCATGAACAGCCCTTCTCAAGGGACGTTAAGGTGTCCCAGGTGACGTTTTTAACAAGGCAACGCAAGGCCGCATGCTGCTGGCGCTACAGTAAGTAGCTTGTGTAGCCTAAACGTGCCACCATGGCCTGCGGCATCTCCGGACTGGTCTCCTATTGAACACATCTGGGACATCATTGATCAGCAATTGCACAGGAGCTGCCAGCAGCAGATCTTGACGATTTCCATGTGACCTCAATTATATCAGCCAAGGCTGTAAGTGCGGGGATTTCTGCACATGACAGTCATACTCCATACTGAATAAAGCCAAATGTTTTGAAAAGTATATTTTTATTATGTTAAACGTTAATAAACTTCATAATATCAGAGAAGAGCTCTAGACCAACCAATGTGTCAAAAGCCGCACGCTAATGTAGAAATTTGTGCTAAAGGTGACTTTTTATGCATGTTTTAGGATGGAGGAAAAAAATTGGTGATGTTCCCCCAATATCTCTGGCTTAGCCGGCTGTATACAGCACTGCAGAGAAGAGTTTGCAATACTCACAGCGCTGAAGGAATGATCACCGTAGTGTCCTCCTGAGTCTCTCTCTCCACCTCAGCAATTTCGTCTTCCAGCAGTTTCACCTCCTGAAGCTCCTTCTGCAGAAATGTTCTGGGGTTGAGGAAAACAGACTAAACTGGACATCCAATGACTCTGACTATTGTTATACATATCCAAGGGTAGGGCAGATACTACACAGCAATTTCAGTCAGACTCTTAGCTTGCAATACACCTGGGCCCTAAATCATCGCTTTTTGTTATTTTTTTAAATTGCCTTTTTTTTCTTCCTTTGTCTTCCTTTTTTAGCGCCAAATTTTTCTAAATGGGATAGAATGGTAGATTCTTCTCTGCGCCGCTTGAGAAATTAGAAGTCCAGATGAGTAATCCAATGAAAAAGTGGCTTTATTCAACGCGTTTCAGAGCACCAGGGCTCCTTCATCAGGACACCGCACATCCTGATGAAGGAGCTCTGGTGCTCCGAAACGCGGTGAATAAAGCTACTTTTTCATTGGATTACTCATCTGGACTTCTAATTTCTCAAGCGGCGCAGAGAAGAATCTACCCTTATGTCCCTTTTCTTTTTACTTTGGTTGGTCATGAGAAGACCGGTGGATCTGCAGCAGCTTATATTTCTAGGAGCCTGTGTAAGGGCTGAATACATTTGAATAGAATTTATCTCCTTATACCCAGATAAGACCCTATTGCGCTTTTATTTTTCTTCCAGCCGTTTATTGAAATTTTTCTAAATGGCGCACATAGGCTGATGAATTCGCAAAATCAAAAGGGTCTCTCTTTTTTGACCTTTTTCTTCCTTCTTAGAACAAAAAGTCACACGATCCTTTAAAGTGTCGCACGCTAACGTTTGATTTTGCAAAAAATACATAAATAAAAAATTAGCCAGATTTTGTAGAGTAATGGAGTAAAACTTCTCAAAAAAAATAGCAAAATTTTGAAAAGTCACAAATGATGAATTAGATATCATATCAGATAATGGAAACAGCGCCTACCAAGTACAGCAGTGCGCTGGCACTGGGCCTCTCTGACCTTTCCCGGCGCTTGCGAACTGCAGTACTTTGCTCTGCCCTCAACAGGGCCGACAAAGTACGCCGGAGCTGCAGCGTGAAGACAAGAAGAGGACGTCATCGTAAGAAGATGGGAGGCCCCGGACTGCTACGCCTATCGGACCGGACCACAGCGGGAACGCCCCTGGGTGAGTATAATCTAACCTCTTTTTCTCATCTTTCAGGATACATTGGGGGCTTATCTACAGCATTACAGAATGCTGTACATAAGCCCCTGATGCCGGTGGGCTTAGCTCACCTTCCATTTTGGGGGTGACAGGTTCCCTTTAAGTCTATGCCTACATGACATCTTTGGTTCGCTGACTTTATCTAGACGTAGCAGCATCACTATATTATACACTATACTGTCGAGAGACCATGTTACTTTTCTGTATCTGCTTCATAGTTTACGAACTACTTAGCGGTTAAAAGAAGTTAAAAGAAACTAAACATGTGCACAGCGGTCAC
Organism: Ranitomeya variabilis; assembly: GCF_051348905.1. NCBI lineage: Eukaryota > Metazoa > Chordata > Amphibia > Anura > Dendrobatidae > Ranitomeya > Ranitomeya variabilis. The sequence goes on from NC_135236.1 coordinate 55,488,616, forward strand.
TATGTGCCTTTCTTTTGCGTTGCTTTTCCAGGCAGACTTTAGACAGAATCCATCTGAAGAAGACGTCGTGTGCACATATCCTAAAAAAACCTGTGCCCATATCACCCTCCCTGAAACACTGTTGCTGGAGTATTGAAATGTAAACGCTAAAGAGAACGTGTCGTGTGGTGACATGACAAGTTTCCTTCAATTTGTAATCTGACTATATTTGACCCATGTCGGATTATTGAAATTTCAGATCACCCTTTATGACCGAAAGGATATTTAATGCCGCTTTCCAGGGAGGCATTTTTGTCACATGCAGCCTGCAGCTCCTGCTCAATCTTCCTTAGTTTGTAGAGTGTTTTCTGCTTTGTGTCTTCTGTTTCCAGAAGGGTCTGAGCTGCATCTTCTTCTACAGACAAGAAATCTAGAAGTGCGGAATTAAAGTAGGATACAATTTTAGGCCTGATTTACCCATTCTGTATACTCTACTATGATGTCGAGGGTTATAGAGCTGATCAGGACACAGTACCTCTGAGGAGATCAGACATCTCGCTCTCCGTCTGTATAAGAGAATCAATCATGCATTCTTGTGAATCAAAGCTCTTCTTCAGGATTACTGGAGCGTTGTCCGACTCCATGAATTTGACCATCTCCCAACTAACCTCCAAATACTCCTGCATTTGTTTTCGCATCATTTTATCCCAAATGTGAATGTGAACGCAATCTGGAGTGGTCTACAAAAGAAAAAGAAAAAAAGGTTTAAAGCAAGAACACCAAACAAATATACAGTTGTGACCAAAAGTTTTCTGACCAACATAAATGTTGGTTTTCACACACTTTACCTCTTCAGTGTTTATGATCGTTTTAGCGGATATTTTTCTGGTTTCTGAAGTACAATTATTAGGCTATGTTCACACGTTCAGGATTTCCATCCTTTTTTTTTCCTGACTGAATCTGCAGGTCTCTGCAGAAAACGCAGGTGCGTTTTTGGTGCGTTTTTGGTGCGTTTTTGGTGCGTTTTTTGGTGCGTTTTTTAGTGCGTTTTGTATGCAGTTTTCTCTGCAAATTGTCTGTGTTTGACACAAATAAAGCTTTAACTGCAGTGGGGGAAAAAAAAAAAAGAAATGATGTCATTTCCTTGGCCAACCCTTTTCTTCTTCCATCCTCCATTTTGGGACTAAACACCAAAATGAGTGGACGTGTTTTGAATGACAGCGCTCCGCGTTTTGCGCCGCATGCGTCACTGCAGCGCACGCATCCGGGCGCAGAGGACGCAGCAAGTTGCATTTTTGCTGCGTCCAAAATCAATCAAAAAAAGGACGCATGCGGCGCAAAACGCAGCGTTGTGCATGCGTTTTGCTGCGTTTTACTTTGCGTTGTGTGTTGCGGCGCCGACGCTGCGGCGCACAACGCAAATGTGAACATAGCCTAAGTGCCACGTATTTCAGTGCCACGTGCCACGTATTTAAGTGCCACGTATTTAAGTGCCACGTGCCACGTATCACGTATTTAAGTGCCACGTGCCACGTATTTTAGTGCCACGTGCCACGTATTTAAGTGCCACATGCCACGTATCTCAGTGCCACGTGCCACGTATTTAAGTGCCACGTGCCACGTATTTAAGTGCCACGTGCCACATATTTAAGTGCCACGTGCCACGTATTTCAGTGCCACGTATTTAAGTGCCACGTATTTAAGTGCCACGTGCCACGTATTTCAGTGCCACGTATTTCAGTGCCACGTATTTCAGTGCCACGTATCACGTATTTAAGTGCCACGTGCCACGTATTTTAGTGCCACGTGCCACGTATTTAAGTGCCACGTGCCACGTATCTCAGTGCCACGTGCCACGTATTTAAGTGCCACGTGCCACATATTTAAGTGCCACGTGCCACGTATTTCAGTGCCACGTGCCACGTATTTAAGTGTCACGTGCCACGTATCTCAGTGCCACGTGCCACGTATTTAAGTGCCACGTGCCACATATTTAAGTGCCACGCATTTCAGTGCCACGTGCCACGTATTTAAGTGCCACGTGCCACGTGCCACGTATCACGTATTTCAGTGCCACGTATTTAAGTGCCACGTGCCACGTATTTAAGTGACACGTATCATGTATTTAAGTGACACGTATCACGTATAAGTGACACGTGTCACGTATTTAAGTGACACGTATCACGTATAAGTGACACGTGTCACGTATTTAAGTGCCACGTATTTAAGTGCCACGTATCCCACGAAGATTTTCCATGGAGAACAGACACATCCAGAGATATGTCTGCTCTCCACGGATGCAGCAACACACTGACAGGAGCCATAGTTCCTGTCGGTGTGTCACTGCGCATGCGCGAGCGAGTTTACCGGCGGTCATTGACCCCGGCACTCTCGCTTAACGGCAGTGCTGCGTGGGAAAGTTCAACGCAGCTGTACTGCTGTTAACCGAGACGCCGGAGTCATTGAACTCCGGAACAGTACGCGATACACTGCTAGGAGCTTCGCTCCTGGCAGTGTATCGCCGGAGAGCAGGGGATCGGCGTGGGACACTCGTTTTATGGATTCTGCGGACAGGGAGTATGGATTTGGTTTATTATTTTGCGATTTTTTCCTGGAGGATCGAGGGCTTCGCCTACAAGTGTGCTGTTGGTGAGTATATACTGTGTTATGTGTTGTATGTACTGTACTGTGTGTCATGTATGTGTATTGTGTGTAGGTGTTTGGTGTAACTTTACCATTGTGCTAAGTCGCCGGACACAGGGACAACTCTCCCATCCTAATACCGGATGGGAGTAGTAGTCCCATACGGCGACTTAGCACAATGGTGGCACTAGCGTCGCATGGGGACACGCACACACACACGCACATACACATACACACACACAGACACACACACACACACATACACATACACACACACAGACACACACACACACACATACACACACACACAGACACACATACCAAATCAATCAAACGGCCGACACGATCCCCATGCGCCGGTATGCCTCCATGTCTCTCCGCCCACGCACTTCCGGCCCCGCACTTCCGCCGGCTTCCCCGCACTTCCGGCTGCAGCGGTTCTGCACAACAAACCGCAGTAAAACCCGCAGATATATTTTTGATCTGCGGGTTTTACTGCGATTTTGACCTCACAATGGAGGTCTATGGGTGCAGAACCGCTGCGGTTCAGGAAGAAGAATTGACATGCTCCTTCTTTTTTCCGGGAGCTATTCAGCACGGCTTTTTTTTTAAATTTCCGGACCATGTGCACAGTGTGTCCTGTTTTCCATAGGGTACAGTGTACTGTACCCTGCATGGAAAACAGCTGCGGAACCGCAGCGGCAAAACCGCCGCGGTTCCGCGGTAAAAAACGCACTGTGTGAACATGGCCTTAGCATTTCATATATTTTTAATCCTTTATTGACAAATACATAAAGTTTATAGAAAACACTCAAAATTTACAGTGTTGACCCTTATTTCTTCAGAATTTTGCTCTGGACCCTCTCTAGGCTATTAATATCTGCCGTCAGTCACTTTGCCGCTTTACCACTCTGGCGGAGAAAATTGCGCGGGAGCCCACGCCAATTTTTTCCTCCATTTAACCCTTTATTTTAGCAGCTACAGCGCCAAAATTTTGCACATACACACTACTAACATTAGTAGTGTGGAATATGCAAAAAATAAGGGATATGAGATGGTTTACTGTATGTAAACCATGTCTCATATCCTGTTGGGTTTGGGAAGGAGAAATGAAAAGCCGGCAATTGAATTACCGGCTTTTCACATATCTCGCGCTGAATTATATATATATATATATACATATATATATATATATATATATATACACACACACACACACACACACACACACACACACACACACACACACACATATATATATATATATATATATATACATATATATATATATATATATATATATATATATATATATATATATATATATATATATATATATATATATATAAAGGAAGACAGCACAAAAATATAGAAAAAAAAAGGGCTTTAATGCCTGAACGACGTGGCGACGTTTCGGATATCTTTATCCTTTTTCTAGCTTGATAAAGATATCCGAAACGTCGCCACGCCGTTCAGGCATTAAACCCCTTTTTTTCTATATTTTTGTGCTGTCTTCCTTTTTTTCATCTATTACCTGAGACCATTCTAACAGTGGTTGGGAAGGCGCTGCACTACAATTTGGTAATATAAGATGCTGTTCCGATTTTGATCTATATTATATATATATATATATATATATATATATATACACACATACTGTATATATGTTTTAACGAACATTTGAGCACATAAATCCATTAGATGTCGGTTTTGCAAGCCTCCGAGAAAATATCGCAGTACGGATGCCATACGGATTACATACGGAGGATGCCATGCGCAAAATACGCTGACACACCCTGCCTACGGATGACATACGGGTCACTGTTTTTGGACCATTTCTGCGTATTACGGCTGTAATAAACGGACCGTATTTACATACACTGAGTGTGACGCCGGCCTTAGGCCTAGAGTGACATGTTTTTCCATAGTTGTAGGCTGGTGGCCCAAGAGTGGCATGTACGGTAGAGTAGGAACCATCAGAAGGAGATCACCTTGCCGTGGTTGATGGGCACACATGAATTGGCCAATTTATGCGCTAAGAATCTTCAATTCATCTATTACTGTAAGTTTTATGAAAAAAACATTTTTGTGAAAAAATATTTTTGAGAAGTATGATTCATATTGGATATTTGTCTGTGTTTTCACATGGCCTAGATTCATGTACATGTGCTGCTGTGTTCTTTTTTATCTACACTGTGTTCCAAATTATTATGCAGAAAGAGTTTAGGAGTGTTAAGGTTGGAATTTTTTTGTTTGTCATTTAAACTCATTGATGGTGATGTGTGTCAGGGCTCTTTATATCACTGAAAGCAATTGCAGATAAATGTGCAAATTAGTTTGGCAGGTGTGTCCAAATAAAGGCAAGACTGCTTAAGAAGGCTGTTCCACATTATTAAGCAGCCTACATTTTTTGTCAAAATGGGAAAGAAAAAGGATGTGTCGGCTGCTGAGAAGCAACACATTGTGGAGTATTTAGGTCAAGGCATGACTACAATCTACATTGCCAAGACACTTAATCGTGATCATCGCGCAATCAAGAAGTATGTAGCCGATTCCCAGCACACACGTGTGCGTGCTGATAAGGAAAAATTGAGGGCTCTTTCCAACAGGCAATTGTGTAAGGTTAAAAGAGCAGCTGCAAAAACGCCTTGTCATAGCAGCAGACAAGTTTTTGAAGCTGCTGGTGCCTCCAACGTCCCCAGAACAACAAGATGCAGTGTCCTTCAGAGGTTTTGCAGCTGTGGGTAAGCCATCCTGTTGACCACCTCTATCCACTGCACAGAAGCAGAAACGGCTCCAGTGGGCCAAACGATACATGAAGACTGACTTCCAAACAGTTTTGTTCACCGATGAGTGTCGTGCAACGCTCGATGGTCCAGATAGATGGAGTGGAGGAAGGCTGGTTGATGGACACCCCATGAAAACACGGCTAAGGCGCCAACAAGGAGGAGGTGGAGTAATGTTTTGGGCTGGAATCATGGGGAGAGAGATTGTCGGCCCCTTTATGATCCCTGAAGGGGTAAAGATGAACTCCATAATCTATGTGGAGTTTCTAAAACAACACTTCCTGCCATGGTTCAAGAGGAAGAACCGTGCTTTCCGCAGCAAGATCATTTTCATGCATGATAATGCACCGTCTCATGCTGCAAAAAACACATCTGCATCTCTGGCTGCTATGGGCATAAAAGAGGACAAACTTATGGTGTGGCCACCATCTTCCCCTGACCTGAACCCCATTGAGAACCTCTGCAGCATCATCAAAAGGAGTGTCTATGATGGCGGGAGGCAGTTCACATCTAAGCAACAGCTCTGGGAGGGTATTCTGTCCACATGCAAAACAACTGAAGCAGAAACCATCCAAAAACTGACAAATTCAATGCACGAGAGAGTTCAGAAGCTTCTTTCGAACAAGGGGTCCTATGTGCAAATGTAACATCACCTAGAATAAAGTTTTCACTTGAAAACTGTTTGATTTCATTCTGTAATAAGCTGATAATGCTTAGAACTTCACAATTGACCATTTTTTTGTTCAAAATTAAAAAAAAAGGTTGAAAACTCTGCTGTGCATAATAATTTGGAACATGCATTTTGAGTGTTTATTTTTTTTTTTAAAAGATACTGTTTTCATAGGCAGTTTGTTCCAAAACATTGCAATTATACTAGAATAGTAGATGACTGGAAAATAACAATGACTGCAATTCAGATAGGTAATTTAGAGAAAATATGAGGAAATATGATTTGCATAATAATTTGGAACACAGTGTATATTATGCAGTTTGCAGCGTGCACGTGTTCACATTAGGAGTGCTGGTTGTTATATATATATATGTTTTCACAAATATTTGAGGCCATGAATCCATTATATATCCACTTTGCAAGCCGGTGAGAAAATCTCGCCCTAATGATGTCACATGTATACGTTTTTGAGAAAAAAGAAAATTGCATCCTCGCATTGCATATGGATGACATAGGATGTGTGTCCACGGTCCGGATTGTCGGCGCTTTGGACGGAGCGCAGAAAACCCGCTCTGCCCCCTTCTGTATGCGCAGTGATTCCAGATGTGTTCATTGCACACATCCAGAATCTCCGCACCCCATACATAGGACCCTGTTATTTACCTTGCGGCGATGGAGCGTAGCCGCAAGGTAAACAGACATGCTACATTCTAAAAAGACGTGCCGCATGTCCGTAAACGCAGGGCCGCTGGATGAGTGTTCACACACATAGTGGAGACGGGATTTCATAAAATCCCCTCCACTATGATGTAACATCTGGACGCTGCGGGTTGAACGTTGCGGTTGTACGCAGCTTTCAATCCGCAGTTAATCCGGATGTAATCTGGGACCGTGGACACATACCCTTACAGATCACTGTCCAAGAACATTTCTGCGTATCTCGTCCATAAAAAACAGACCGTATTTTTGTACGTTAGGTGTGACTCCGGCCATACAATGATTATTGGGGTATGTGCACACATTGCGGAAAGGTGTGCTGATTTTTCCGCACTGATTTTGGTAAATCCGCACTGCGGATTTACTGCGTTTTTTGTGCGGATTCCTATTATGGAGCAGGTGTAAACCGCTGCGGAATCTGCACAAAGAATTGACATGCTGCAGAATAAACAACGCTACGTTTCCGCGCCTTTTTTTCCGCAGCATGTGCACTGCGGATTTTGTTTTCCATAGGTTTACATGGTACTGTAAACGCATGGAAAACTGCTGCGAATCCGCAGCGTGCACATACCCTTTAGGCTATGTGCACACGTTGCGGATTAGCCTTAGGAATTTCTGGTGCGGATTCTGCCTCTCCTGGCAGAAAACGCAGCTGCGGATTTGTCGCGTTTTTTGTGCGGATCCGCAGCGTTTTTTGTGCGTTTTTTACCCCTGTGGATTTCTATAATGGAATGGGTACAAAAACGCTGCAGATCCGCAAAAAAGAAGTGACATGCTACTTCTTTTAAACCGCAGCGGATTTTGCGCAACGTGTGCACAGCTTTTTTTTTTCTCATTGATTTACATTGTACTGTAAATCAATTGCGGATCTGCGTTTCTGCACCGCAAAAAACGCTGCGGATCCGCAGAGAATCCGCAACGTGTGCACATAGCCTAAGGGTATGTGCACACGTTGCGGATTTTGCTGCAGATCCGCAGCGGTTTTGACTCTGCGGATTCGCAGCAGTTTTCCATGCGTTTACGTTTACAGTACCATGTAAACCTATGGAAAACAAAATCCGCAGCGCACTTGCTGAAGTAAAAAAGGCGCGGAAATGTAGCGTTGTTTAATCCGCAGCATGTTCATTCTTTGTGCAGATTCCGCAGCGGTTTACACCTGCTCCATAATAGGAATCTGCACAAAAAACGCATAAATTCCGCAGGTAAAACGCAGTGCTTTTTACCTGCAGATTTCTCAAAACAGGTGCGGAAAAATCAGCAGAGGTTCCATCTACGTATGCACATACCCTTAGGCTATGTTTACACGCTGCAGATTTTGCTGCGGATCCGCAGCGGCTCCGCAGCAGTTTCCCATGCGTTTACAGTACAATGTAAACCTATGGGAAATGCAATCCGCAGTGCACATGCTGCGGAAAAAACCACGCTGAAACGCAGGGGTTTACATTCTGCAGCATGTCAATTCTTTGTGCGGAATCCGCAGCGGTTTTACACCTGCTCTATAATAGAAAACTGCAGTTGTAAAACCGCAGGTGGAATCCGCACAAAAACCGCTGTAAATCCGCAATAAATTTGCAGGAAAAAAGCAGTGCTTTTGCCATGTGGGATTTATCAAATCCGCTGCGGAAAAATCCGCAGTGGACCATTCTACGTGTGCACATACCCTTAGAGTATGTGCACATGCTGCGTCCTGGTGTGCGGATTTTTCCGCACTGATTTTGATAAATACGCAGGGCAAAAACACTGCGTTTTTCCTGCGGATTTATCACGGTTTTTGTGCGGATTCTGCTGCGGTTTTTTAACCCCTTCATGACCCAGCCTATTTTGGCCTTAATGACCTTGCCGTTTTTTGCAATTCTGACCAGTGTCCCTTTATGAGGTAATAACTCAGGAACGCTTCAACGGATCCTAGCGATTCTGAGATTGTTTTTTCGTGACATATTGGGCTTCATGTTAGTGGTAAATTTAGGTCGATCTGAGTTTATTTGTGAAAAAAACGGAAATTTGGCGACAATTTTGAAAATTTCGCAATTTTCACATTTTGAATTTTTATTCTGTTAAACCAGAGAGTTATGTGACACAAAATAGTTAATAAATAACGTTTCCCACATGTCTACTTTACATCAGCACAATTTTGGAAACAATTTTTTTTTTGCTAGGAAGTTATAAGGGTTAAAATTTGACCAGTGATTTCTCATTTTTACAACAAAATTTACAAAACCATTTTTTTTAGGGACCACCTCACATTTGAAGTCATTTTGAGGGTTCTATATGGCTAAAAATACACAAAAGTGACACCATTCTAAAAACTGCACCCCTCAAGGTGCTCAAAACCACATTCAAGAAGTTTATTAACCCTTCAGGTGTTTCACAGCAGCAGAAGCAACATGGAAGTAAAAAATGAACATTTAACTTTTTAGTCACAAAAATGATCTTTTAGCAACAATTTTTTTATTTTCCTAAGGGTAAAAGGAGAAACTGGACCACGGACGTTGTTGTCCAATTTGTCCTGAGTACGCTGATACCTCATATGTGGGGGTAAACCACTGTTTGGACGCACAGCAGGGCTCGGAAGGGAAGGAGCGCCATTTGACTTTTTGAATGAAAAATTGGCTCCAATCTTTAGCGGACACCATGTCGCGTTTGGAGAGCCCCCGTGTGCCTAAACATTGGAGCTCCCCCACAAGTGACCCCATTTTGGAAGCTAGACCCCCCAAGGAACTTATCTAGAAGCATAGTGAGCACTTTAAACCCCCAGGTGCTTCACAAATTGATCCGTAAAAATGAAAAAGTACTTTTTTTTCACAAAAAAATTATTTTAGCCTCAATTTTTTCATTTTCACATGGGCAACAGGATAAAATGGATCCTAAATTTTGTTGGGCAATTTCTCCTGAGTACACCAATACCTCACATGTGGGGGGTAAAGCACTGTTTGGGCACATGGTAAGGCTCGGAAGGGAAGGAGCGCCATTTGACTTTTTGAATGAAAAATTATCTCCATCGTTAGCGGACACCATGTCGCGTTTGGAGAGCCCCTGTGTGCCTAAACATTGGAGCTCCCCCACAAGTGACCCCATTTTGGAAACTAGACCTCCCAAGGAACTAATCTAGATGTGTGGTGAGCACTTTGAACCCCAAAGTGCTTCATAGAAGTTTATAACGCAGAGCCATGAAAATAAAAAATAATTTTTCTTTTCTCAAAAATGATTTTTTAGACCACAATTTTTTATTTTCCCAAGGGTAACAGGAGAAATTGGACCCCAAAAGTTGTTGTCCAGTTTCTCCTGAGTACGCTGATACCCCATATGTGGGGGTAAACCACTGTTTTGGCACATGCCGGGGCTCGGAAGGGAAGTAGTGACGTTTTGGAATCCAGACTTTAATGGAATGATCTGCGGGCATCATGTTACGTGTGCAGAGCCCCTGATATGCCTAAACAGTAGAAACCCCCCCACAAGTGACCCCATTTTGGAAACTAGACCCCCCAAGGAACTTATCTAGATGTGTGGTGAGCACGTTCAACCCCCAAGTGCTTCACAGAAGTTTACAACGCAGAGCCGTGAAAATAAAAAATCATTTTTCTTTCCTCAAAAAAGATGTTTTAGCAAGCAATTTTTTATTTTCACAAGGGTAACAGGAGAAATTGGACACCAATATTTGTTGCCCAGTTTGTTGTGAGTACGCTGATATCCCATATGTGGGGGTAAACCACTGTTTGGGCACACGTCAGGGCTCGGAAGGGAAGTAGTGACATTTGAAATGCAGACTTTGATGGAATGGTCTGCGGGCGTCACATTGCATTTGCAGAGCCCCTGATGTGCCTAAACAGTAGAAACACCCCACAAGTGACCCCATTTTGGAAACTAGACCCCCGAAGGAACTTATCTAGATGTGTGGTGAGCACTTTCAACCCCCAAGTGCTTCACAGAAGTTTATAACGCAGAGCCGTGAAAATAAAAAATAATTGTTCTTTCCTCAAAAATTATGTTTTAGCAAGTAATTTTTTATTTTTGCAAGGGTAACAGGAGAAATTGGACCCCAACAGTTGTTGCCCAGTTTGTCCTGAGTACGCTGGTACCCCAAATGTGGGGGTAAACCACTGTTTTGGCGCACGTCGGGGCTTGGAAGGGAGGGAGCACCATTTGACTTTTTGAACGCAAGATTGGCTGGAATCAATGGTGGCGCCATGTTGCGTTTGGAGACCCCTGATGTGCCTAAACAGTGGAAACCCCTCAATTCTAACTTCAACACTAACCCCAACACACTCCTAATCCCAACTGTAGCCATAACCCTAATCACAACCCTAACCCCAACACACCCCTAACCACAACCCTAACCGCAACACACCCGTAACCCTAATTCCAACCCTAACCCTAATCCTAACCCTAATCCCAACCGTAACCCTAATCCCAACCCTAACCCCAACACACCCCTAACCCTATCCGTAACCCTAACCACAAGCCTAATCTTAACCCTATTTCAAACCCTAGCCCTAATTCCAACCCTAACTCTAATTCCAACCCTAACCCTAAGGCTATGTGCCCATGTTGCGGATTCGTGTGAGATTTTTCCACACGATTTTTGAAAAATCAGCAGGTAAAAGGCACTGCGTTTTACCTGCGGATTTACAGCAGATTTCCAGTGTTTTTTTGTGCGGATTTCACCTGCGGATTCCTATTGAGGAACAGGTGTAAAACGCTGCGGAATCCGCACAAAGAATTGACATGCTGCGGAAAATACAATGCAGCGTTTCTGCACGGAATTTTCTGCACCATGGGCACAGCGGATTTGGTTTTCCATAGGTGTACATGGTACTGTAAACCTGATGGAAAACTGCTTCGAATTCGCAGCGGCCAATCCACTGCGGATCCGCGGCCAATCCGCTGCGGATCCGCGGCCAATCCGCTGCGGATCCGCGGCCAAATCCGCACTGTGTGCACATGCCATAACCCTACCCCTAACCCTACCCGTAACCCTAACCCTACCCGTAACCCTAACCCTACCCCTAGTTCTAACCCTAGTTCTAACCCTAACCCTAGTGGAAAAAGAAAAAAAAATATTTTCTTTATTTTATTATTGTCCCTACCTATGGGGGTGATAAAGGGGGGGCGATAGAACCTACCACAGCGATCAAAATGTACTTGTAATGAATCTGCCGGCTGGCAGATTCGGCGGGTGCACTGCGCATGCGCCCGCCATTTTCCAAGATGGCGGCGCCCATGGAGAAGACGGTCGGACACCGGGAGGGACATCGAAGCTAGGTAAGTATGGGATCGGAACACGGGGGGGGGATCGGAGGACCGGGGGAGCGGACAAGAGGACCGGGGGGGCGGACAGGAGATCGGGGCAGAAAGGACGGCTGGGGGGGCGATCGGTGGCGCTGGGGGGGGGGGGGCAGATCGGGGTCTCCAGCCATGGCAGATGCTATTGCAGCATCGGCCATGGCTGGATTGTAATATTTCACCATTTTCATAGGTGAAATATTACAAATCGCTCTGATTGGCTGTTTCACTTTCAACAGCCAATCAGAGCGATCGTAGCCACGGGGGGGGGGGGGGGGGGGGGTGAAGCCACCCCCCCTGGGCTGAAGTACCACTCCCCCTGTCTCTGCAGATCGGGTGAAATTGGAGTTAACCCTTTCACCCGATCTGCAGGGACGCGATCTTTCCATGAAGCCACATAGGCGTCACAGGTCGGATTGGCACCGACTTTCATGACGCCTACGTGGCGTCAAAGGTCGGGAAGGGGTTAATATGGAGCAGGTGTCAAACCGCTGTGGATTCCGCACAAAGAATTGACATGCTGCCGAAACAAAAAAACGCAGCGATTCCACGCGTTTTTTTCCGCAGCATGTGCACTGCGGTTTTTGTTTTCCATAGGTTAACATTGTACTGTACACCGCATGAAAAACTGCTGCGGATTCGCAGCGACCAATCAGCTGCGGTTGCGCAGCAAAATCCGCAATGTGTGCACATAGCCAGGAGAGGGGTGTACTTTAGTGGTAACTCCGTTTTTAATTAACCCCTTAACGACCGCCGATACGCCTTTTAACGGCGGCCGCTAAGGGTACTTAATCCACAGCGCCGTTAATTAACGGCGCTGTGGAAAAAGTGAATAGCGCCCCCCAGAGTCGGATTTTCTCTGGGGTCTCGGTTGCCGAGGGTAGCCGAGACCCCAGAGAACATGATTCGGGGGTTTTTTACCGACCCCCGAGTTGCGATCGCCGGTAATTAACCGTTTACCGGCGGTCGCAACAACAACAAAAAAAACGCGATTTGCCGTTTAATTTCTCTGTCCCCCGATGGCCCCCAATAGCCCCCCAATACTTACCTACCTCCCCCGGTGCTCCTCGTGTCTCCCCATGGGCGCCGCCATCTTTCTTCCGGGAAAAAATGGCGGGCGCACGCGCAGTGCGCCCGCCGCCCGGCACCCGGATGTTCTTTGGGGTCTCGGCTGCCGGGGGTAGCCGAGACCCCAAAGAACATGATCGGGGTCGGTTTGCACCGACCCCTGCTTTGCGATCGCCGGTAATTAACAGTTTACCGGCGACCGCAAAAAAAAAAAAAAAAAAAAAAAAGCGATCAGTTATTTCTCTGTCCTCTGATGTGATCGCACATCAGAGGACAGAGAAATAGGGGGATTCGGGGACCCTATCATACTCACCCGGGGTCCCTGGGTCCTCTTCTGTCTTCTCCTGCCAGCCGGCTTTTTCATCATGGCGGGCGCATGCGCAGTGCGCCCGCCATCTGCTGCCATCTGCCGGCCGGCAGGAGAAGACAAGTTGGGGCTAAAATTAGGGTTAGGGTTAGGGTTAGAGTTAGGGTTAGAGTTAGGGTTAGGGTTGGGGCTAAATTTAGGGTTAGGGCTAGGGTTAGGGTTAGGCTACTTTCACACTAGCGTTTTTTGGCTTCCGTCGCAATGCATCGTTGGAGAAAAAACGCATCCTGCAAAAGTGCTTGCAGGATGCGTTTTTTCTCCATTGGCTTGCATTAGCGACGCATTGCGACGGATTGCCACATGTCGCATCCGTCGTGCGACGGATGCGTCGTGCTTCGGCGGACCGTCGACACAAAAAAAACTACATGTAACTTTTTTGTGCGACGTGTCCGCCATTTCCGACCGCGCATGCGTGGCCGGAACTCCGCCCCCGCCTCCCCGCACCTCACAATGGGGCAGCGGATGCGTTGAAAAAACAGCATCCGCTGCACCCGTTGTGCGGCGCTTACAACGCTAGCGTCGGTACGTCGGCCCGACACACTGCGATGGGCCGAGTACGACGCTAGTGTGAAAGTAGCCTTAGGCTTCTTTCACACTTGCGTCGGTACGGGGCGGTCGCAATGCGTCGGCCCGATGTACCAACGCACGTTGTGAAAATTGTGCACAACGTGGGCAGCGGATGCAGTTTTTCAACGCATCCGCTGCCCAGTCTATGTCCTGGGGAGGAGGGGGCAGAGTTACGGCCACGCATCCGCGGAAATGGCGGACGCGACGTACAAAAAAAAGGTTACATTGAACTTTTTTTGTGACGACGGGGGCTAAAGTTATGGTTAGGGTTGGGGCTAAAGTTAGGGTTGGGGCTAAAGTTAGGGTTAGAGTTGGGATTAGGGTTTGGATTAGGGTTGGGATTAGTGTTACGTTTGGGATTAGGGTTGGGATTAGGGTTAGGGTTGGGATTAGGGTTAGGGGTGTGTTGGATTTAGGGTTTTGATTAGGGTTATGGTTAGGGTTGAGATTAGGGCTGTTTTGGGGTTAGGGTTGTGATTATCGTTAGGGTTGTGATTAGGATTATGGATCGGGTTGAGATTAGGGTTAGGGCTGTGTTGGGGTTAGGGTTGGAGTTAGAATTGGGGGGTTTCCACTGTTTAGGTACATCAGGGGGTCTCCAAACACGACAGCCAATTTTGCGCTAAAAAAGTCAAATGGTACTCCCTCCCTTCTGAGCTCTGCCGTGCGCCCAAACAGTGGTTTACCCCCACATATGGGGCATCAGCGTACTCGGGATAAATTGGACAACAACTTTTGGGGTCCAATTTCTCCTGTTACCCTTGTGAAAATAAAAACTTGGGGGCTAAAAATCTTTTTTGTTGGAAAAAAATATATTTTTTTATTTTCACTACTCTGCATTATAAATTTCTGTGAAGCACTTGAGCTTTCAAAGTTCTCACCACATATCTAGATAAGTTCCTTAGGGGGTCTAGTTTCCAAAATTTGGTCACTTGTGGGGGTTTCTACTGTTTAGGTACATTAGGGGTCTGCAAACGCAACATAACGCCCGCAGACAATTCTATCAAAGTCTGCATTCCAAAATGGCGCTCCTTCCCTTCCGAGCTCTGCCGTGCGCCCAAACAGTGGTTTACCCCCACATATGGGGTACCAGCATACTCAGGACAAATTGGACAACAACTTTTGGGGTCCAATTTCTCTTGTTACCCTTGTGAAAATAAAAACTTGGGGGCTAAAAAATCTTTATTGTTAAAAAATATATATTTTTTATTTTCACGACTCTGCATTATAAACTTCTGTGATGCACTTGGGCATTCAAAGTTCTCACTACACATCTAGATAAGTTCCATGGGGGGTCTAGTTTCCAAAATGGGGTCACTTTTGGGGGGTTTCTGCTGTTTAGGCACATCAGGGGCTCTCCAAACGCGACATGGCGTCCGATCTCAATTCCAGTCAATTTTGCATTGAAAAGTCAAATGGCGCTCCTTTGCTTCCGAGCTCAGCCATGCGCCCAAACAGTGGTTTACCCCCACATATGGGGTGTCGGCGTACTCAAGACAAATTGTACAACAGCTTCTGGGGTCCATTTTCTCCTGTTACCCTTGGTAAAATAAAAATTTGGAGGCAAAAAGATCATTTTTGTAGAAAAAATGCGATTTTTTTATTTTCACGGCTCTACGTTATAAACTTCTGTGAAGCACCTGGGGGTTTAAAGTGCTCACCACACATCTAGATAAGTTCCTTAAGGGGTCTAGTTTCCAAAATGGTGTCATATGTGGGGGGTCTCTACTGTTTAGGCACATCAGCGGCTCTCCAAACGCGACATGGCGTCCGATCTCAATTCCAGCCAATTCTACATTGAAAAAGTAAAACGACACTCCTTCTCTTCCAAGCTCTGCGGTGCGCCCAAACAGTGGTTTACCCCCATATATGGGGTATCGACGTACTCAGGAGAAATTGCACAACAACTTTTGTGGCCTAATTTCTCCTGTTACCCTTGTGAAAATAAAAATTTGGGGGCAAAAAGATCATTTTTGTAGAAAAAATGAGATTTTTTATTTTCACGGCTCTACGTTATAAACTTCTGTGAAGCACTTGGGGGTTCAAAGTGCTCACCACACATCTAGATAAGTTCCTTGGGGGGTCTAGTTTCCAAAATGGTGTCACTTGTGGGGGGTTTCCACTGTTTAGGCACATCAGGGGCTCTCCAAACGCGACATGGCGTCCGATCTCAATTCCAGCCAATTCTGCATTGAAACAGTCAAACGGTGCTCCTTCACTTCCAAGCTCTGCGGTGCGCCCAAACAGTGGTTTACCCCCACATATGGGGTATCGGCGTACTCAGGAGAAATTGCACAACAACTTTTGTGATCTAATTTCTGTTTTTACACTTGTGAAAATTAAAAAAAATGGTTCTGAAGTAAAATGTTTGCAAAAAAAAGTAAAATGTTCATTTTTTTCTTCCACATTGTTTCAGTTCCTGTGAAGTACGTAAAGGGTTAATAAACTTCTTGAATGTGGTTTTGAGCAGCTTGAGGGGTGCAGTTTTTAGAATGGTGTCACACTTGGTTATTTTCTATCATATAGACCCCTCAAAATCACTTCAAAGGTGATGTGGTCCCTAAAAAAAACATGGTGTTGTAAAAATGAGAAATTGCTGGTCAACTTTTAACCCTTATAACTCCCTAACAAAAAAAAAATTGTTTCCAAAATTGTGCTAATGTAAAGTAGACATGTGAGAAATGTTATTTATTAACTATTTTTTGTGACATATCTCTCTGATTTAAGGGCATAAAAATACAAAGTTTGAAAATTGCAAAATTTTAAAAATTTTCGCCATATTTCCATTTTTTTCATAAATAATCGCAAGTAATATTGAAGAAATGTTACCACTAACTTGAAGTACAACATGTCACGAAAAAACAATCTCAGAATCAGTGGGATCCGATAAAGCGTTCCAGAGTTATAACCTCATAAAGTGACACTGGTCAGAATTGTAAAAATTGGCTCGGTCATTAAGTACCAAATTGGCTCTGTCACTAAGGGGTTAAAGGAGAAAAAAAAAACGTGGCCGCCATTGTTATTTACCTCAGTTTCTCCTCACAACAGACTGAACTCCAACTGCACAGCCCGCCCCCTGCTGTCAATGATCAGCACAGCACACAAACCTGACCTGCTCCGTCAATCAGCCAATCACAGCGTAGCTCTGCTGGTAAACTACAGATAACCATGGCAACCGCCGGCAGGGTGACCAATCACAGCGCGCACACGCTCCCTCCCTCCTCCCTTTTCTGATAGGATCAGAGGCGACGGTTTGAATTTAAATTTTCCCGCCCAATCTCTCCTCATGACGTCGCTGTGTGGCGGCGCACTTGGCGGCGGGGTCTCCAGTCCTTACCGTAAGATGCGCGGTGTCTGCGGCGGGTATAGATAACGGGACTAGCGTGTAACCAGGAGCTGGCAGCGTGTGTATCCGGCGCCGGAGCCCGCCTTGTCCTGAGGTGGGGAGGAGAGAACGCGGCTCCCTCACACCGGGGCGGGCTTCTCCTCACTGCTGCGACCAATCGTGTGTTCGTGCTCCCGAATTATTCACAATTACCTCAGGATCGTGGCTGATCCTCCACGTCTGCCTGTGACTGCCATCATTTCCTTAGGGGGGGGGGGAAACCTCGTTCTGATATGTACTTTATCCCCTGCTGCCTGTATAGCGCCGCCATATGCAGCAGGCAGGTCACTGTGCACACAAGAGGATGTGCAGCACCACATGGCGTCTAGGGTGTCCCCTATGTATATCGACCCGGGGGGCAGCGACGTATGGACGCTCACCGATCAGCCATAACACAGGAGAGGGGAATGGCGTCTGTCAGGGCAGGATAAATTATCAGCAAGTGATCAGTCTCTTGTTATGAAAGCAGAGAATGGGCATGATCCAGAACAGGTTATGAGGTGTTCCCGGTGTGCTGCGGGTCTTGTGGGGTGTTCCCGGTATACGGCGGGTCTTGTGGGGTGTTCCCAGTATATGTCAGGTCTTGTGGGGTGTTCCCGGTATACGACGGGTCTTGTGGGGTGTTCTCAGTATATGGCGGGTCTTGTGGGGTGTTCTCGGTGTACGGCGGGTCTTGTGGGGTGTTCCCAGTATATGGCGGGTCTTGTGGGGTGTTCCCGGTGTGAGGCGGGTCTTGTGGGGTGTTCCCGGTATACGGCGGGTCTTGTGGGGTGTTCCCAGTATATGGCGGGTCTTGTGGGGTGTTCCCGGTATACGACGGGTCTTGTGGGGTGTTCCCAGTATATGGCAGGTCTTGTGGGGTGTGCTGCGGGTCTTGTGGGGTGTTCCCGGTATACGACGGGTCTTGTGGGGTGTTCCCAGTATATGGCAGGTCTTGTGGGGTGTGCTGCGGGTCTTGTGGGGTGTTCCCGGTATACGACGGGTCTTGTGGGGTGTTCCCAGTATATGGCAGGTCTTGTGGGGTGTTCCCGGTATACGACGGGTCTTGTGGGGTGTTCCCGGTATACGACGGGTCTTGTGGGGTGTTCCCGGTATACGACGGGTCTTGTGGGGTGTTCCCGGTATACGACGGGTCTTGTGGGGTGTTCCCGGTATACGACGGGTCTTGTGGGGTGTTCCCGGTATACGACGGGTCTTGTGGGGTGTTCCCGGTATACGACGGGTCTTGTGGGGTGTTCCCGGTATACGACGGGTCTTGTGGGGTGTTCCCGGTATACGACGGGTCTTGTGGGGTGTTCCCGGTATACGGCGGGTCTTGTGGGGTGTTCTCGGTGTACTGCGGGTCTTGTAGGGTGTTCTCGGTGTACTGCGGGTCTTGTAGGGTGTTCCCGGTATATAGTGGGTCTTGTGGGGTGTTCTTGGTATAAGGTGGGGTGTTCCCAGTATACGACGGGTCTTGTGGGGTGTTCCCGGTATACGACGGGTCTTGTGGGGTGTTCCCGGTATATAGTGGGTCTTGTGGGGTGTTCCCGGTATATAGTGGGTCTTGTGGGGTATTCCTTGTATATGGCGGGTCTTGTGGGGTGTTCCCGGTGTGAGGCGGGTCTTGTGGGGTGTTCCCGGTGTGAGGCGGGTCTTGTGGGGTGTTCCCAGTATATGGCAGGTCTTGTGGGGTGTTCTCGGTGTACTGCGGGTCTTGTGGGGTGTTCCCGGTATATAGTGGGTCTTGTGGGGTGTTCTTGGTATAAGGTGGGGTATTCCTTGTATATGGCGGGTCTTGTGGGGTGTTCCCGGTATATATGGTGGGTCTTGTGGGGTGTTCCCGGTGTGCTGCGGGTCTTGTGGGGTGTTCCCGGTGTACTGCGGGTCTTGTGGGCTGTTCCCGGTGTATGGCGGGTCTTGTGGGCTGTTCTTGGTATAAGGTGGGGTATTCCTTGTATATGGCGGGTCTTGTGGGGTGTTCCCGGTGTACGGCGGGTCTTGTGGGCTGTTCCCGGTGTACGGCGGGTCTTGTGGCGGTTCTCTTGGTATTCTGCAGGTCTTGTTAGGGTGACCCCTGCTGTTACAGGAAAATACAGGTTACATGACACATTTGGTGCCTGCTGGAGGTGGTACAGGCTAAGCTACAGAGGCTGCTCTATATACTGAAACATCATGTACATGTACGTCCCACGTTGAAAAGGGGGTTAAGGGCTCTAATAATAATCCTGGCTGCATAGGCAATGAGTCCTGCAGTTTCAACATTTTAGAGTATTTTTGCAGCAAGCAATTGCTGTGGTTGTGAATGCCAAAGGAGGTCCATTAAGCTCCTAGACTGACCATCCTCTGACTGGCAACTACTTGCCTCTGCTGCCCTTCAATGATTGCTACCGACTCAGGCAGCTATTCTCCTGCTTTCTGTGATGTCACCTCGACAGAGCAGTTCCTCTCTTCCACTCTGTTAACGGGGCGTCACTACCGACGTCATGTTAATTGACAGCTGTCTCAGACTTCCCTGATAGCAAGTCAGTGAAAAATGGACAGCAAACAGATGCAACACGTGTGCTGAGCTTTTTATTTGTGAACCCATTCACTGGAATCAGCTGGTTTGCTATACAAATTGGTACAAATTAGGTCTTCTGTTTTTACTTGTGTCACCAATCATTTGTCAAAAGACCTATTGTGTGTGTCTGCTGTGCAATAAAATCAGACTGCACAAGGACAACAAACTGACAGAGAAGACCAAGATCACACAGATCCCACTGCTGCCATTTGTAAGAAGACATAACTCCACTGCCACCAATCGTCAGGGCAATTATGCAGTTGACTGACCAGCGATGAACGAAGCCGTGGCTGCCTCCACTTCTAGGCCTCTTACTGGGAAAGTCAGTGAGCGTATGATATATACTCCTTCAATTCCAAAGCATGTAACATATATATTACATGGTGGCCCGATTCTAACGCATCGGGTATGCTAGAATATGTGTGTAGTTTATTTATGATGATATCAGAATAATGCAATAAATACACAGGTTCGGACGGTCGGGCGCGACCAATTAGCGAAGCGTGGCTTAAATCCTGCGGCAATTCGCAGCTGGACTGCGACTGTCGCTGATTGTTCGCGGCCGGGCACAAACCAATCAGTGAAGCCAGGGCCAGCTCCAGGTTTTTGAGGGCCCTGGGCAAAAGAGTCTCACAGCCCACGTAGCATATAGCAGCCCACGTAGTATATAGCACAGCTACGTAGTATATAACAGCCACATAGTATATAGCACAGCTACGTAGTATATAACAGCTCAAGTAGCATATAACAGCCCACGTAGTATATAGCACAGCCACGTAGTATATAGCACAACCACGTAGTATATTGCACAGCCATGTAGTCTATAGCACAGCCAGACACGTATATAGCACAGCCACATAGTATATTGCAAAGCCACGTAGTATATAGCACAGCAATGTAGTATATAACGCAGCCCACGCAGTTTATAACAGCCCAAGGAGTATATAACACAGGCCACGTAGTATATAGCAATGTGGGCACCATATCCCTGTTGAAAAAAGAATTAAAATAAAAAATAGTTATATACTCACCTTCCGGCAGCCCCCGGATCCAGCCCAGGCCTTTAGCAATGCTCCTCGTGACACTCCGTTCCCAGTTATGCTTTGCGGCAATAACCCGTGATGATGTAGCGGTCTCGTGAGACCGCTACGTCATCTGGGGTCATTGCCGCAATGCATTCTTGGGACCGGAGCGTCACGAGGAGCGGGAAAGGCTGCTGCGGACGCTGGCAGGTGAGAATATAATGATTTTTTTAATTATTATTTTTAACATATGTTTTTACTATTGATGCTGCATAAGGTCTGAAAGTCATAAAAAAATTTCAGTGAGAGTTGCTCGTAAGATTGCTAGAGAGGTAAATCGGAATCCATCCTGGACTGCAAATACCTGCAGAGAGACTTGGCAAACTCTGGAGTTGTGGTACATTGTACTACAGTTCAGAGACCACTGCGCAAATATGGACTTCATGGAAGAGTCAGCGGAAGAAAACCTGCATCATCGCCATAAAATTCAGCATCAGAAGAATGGAAAAGAACATCTAAACAAGCCTGATGCATTTTGGAAACAAGTTCTTTGGACCGATGAGGTTAAAATAGAACTCTTTGGCCACAATGATCAAAGGAATGTGTGGAGGTAAAAAAGGGCACAGAATTTCACGAAAAGAACATCTCGCCAACCATTAAGCATGTGGGTGGCTCAATCATGCTATGGAGCATTTCACAGGTAGAGGGAAGAATAAATTCAATGAAATTTCAACAAATTATTCATGCAAACATATCACCATCTGTAAAAAAGCTAAAGATGGAAAGAGGATGGCTTCTATAAATGGATAAAGATCCAAAAAACATACTTCAAAATCCACAATAAACTGACTCAAACGGCACAAGCTGAACGTTTTACAATGGCCCTCACAGTCCCCTGATCTGAACATCATTGAAAATCTGTGGCTAGACCTCCAAATAGCAGAGGATGCAAGACGAGCCAGGAATCTCACAGAACTGAAAGAATTTTCAAATGAGAATGAATAAAAAATGCAAAAGATGAAAATAAAAACAGTATATTTTTGCCTAAAATACAAAGGAAATATGTCATTTTAATTTTATGCCTTTTAGTGATCATTTTGTCTTCAGTTTGTCAACGTGCTTAAAGGGAACCTGTCACCCCCCCCCACCAGGGCCTATTAGGCTATATGCACACATTAATACATAACCATAGAAAACATGCGATCAAAGAACACCCAACAAAGTTTATAATAAAGAATAATACAAATACTTTATTGAAATCACATAAAACGGTATTACATTCCAGGGAGGGAAGTAGGAAAAAACACACAGGTCACAATGTGTACTAAGAAACGGCCAGGGGTACAGGCATGTGGACCAGAGATTAAAGGCATAAATATCTATGGTCTCAAGGACTCCACATTCACGCCATAGCAGAGAGCAATACCCAAATAGACAAAATAACTGAAAAATCAACCAAGGGTTAATGCTATAAAGAATACAACATAATTACCTGCACAGGCACAAAGTCACTCCTGGTCCACAGCGTGTACCCACCCCAACGCACGTTTCGGCGGAATAAGCCTTTCTCACCCCTTGAGAAAGGCTTATTCCGCCGAAACGTGCGTTGGGGTGGGTACACGCTGTGGACCAGGAGTGACTTTGTGCCTGTGCAGGTAATTATGTTGTATTCTTTATAGCATTAACCCTTGGTTGATTTTTCAGTTATTTTGTCTATTTGGGTATTGCTCTCTGCTATGGCGTGAATGTGGAGTCCTTGAGACCATAGATATTTATGCCTTTAATCTCTGGTCCACATGCCTGTACCCCTGGCCGTTTCTTAGTACACATTGTGACCTGTGTGTTTTTTCCTACTTCCCTCCCTGGCCTGTAATACCGTTTTATGTGATTTCAATAAAGTATTTGTATTATTCTTTATTATAAACTTTGTTGGGTGTTCTTTGATCGCATGTTTTCTATGGTTATGTATTATTATTTAGCGATTATCCCACAGACATGTCTGGTATGGCCCGTTGCATATAATCTATTATTTATTTTATATGATTAATATCTGGGCATTTTTTCTCATGAAGCTGTGGCTTTCATATATGCACACATTGCAGAATTGCCACAACTTCCGCTGCAATTCTGCGCCTCCTGCCGCGGGTATATCGCATGCGGAATTGGCATGCATATTCCCGCAGAAAACTAGCGTTTTGTAAGCATAATTAGCTTGCAGAATGCTAGCGTTTTCCAAGCGATCTGTAGCATCGCTTGGTAAACTGATTGACAGGTTGGTCACACTTGTCAAACATACTGTTTGACAAGTGTGACCAACTTTTTACTATTGATGCAGCCTATGCCGCATCAATAGTAAAAGATAGAATGTTAAAAATAATTTAAAAAATGGTTATACTCACCTTCCGCAAACAGCCGATCTCCTCAGCGGCTCCCGTTCCTATAGACGGTGTGTGTGCAGGACCTTCGATGACGTCGCGGTCACGTGACCGCGACGTCATCGCGGTCACGTGACCGCGACGTCATCGCGGTCATGTGACCGCGACGTCATCGCAGGTCCTTCACACACCATCTATAGGAACGGAAGCGGCCGTGTGCAGCACTGAGAGGCGGGAAGACTCCGGGGCCATCAGAGGGTGAGTATATCACGATTTTTTTATTTTAATTCTTTTTTTTTTTTAACAATTATATTATTATCCATGGAGGAGAGTCTCCTCTCCTCCACCCTGGGTACCAACCGCACATGATCTGCTTACTTCCCGCATGGTGGGCATAGCCCCATGCGGGAAGTAAGCAGATCAATGCATTCCTAGATGTGCGGAATCCCCGCGATTCCGCAAATTTAATGAACATGCTGCATTTTTTTCCGGAATGTGATTCCGCTCAGGAAACAAATGCAGCATGTACACAAAAAATGCAGATTGCATTCTATTAAATAGGATGCTTAATGTGAGCGGTTTTTTTCGCGGTTTTATAGCGTTTTTATAGCGAAAAATCTGCTACGTGTGCACATAGCCTTAAGGTAAAAGTGTCACCTTCAGCAGCACTAATGCTGCATTCTGTGAAGGTGGCTCTTATGCTTAGCATCCATAGGAACGGTGAAACAATCACTTTTATAAGTTTTGCGCCATACCTGTATTGAGTCAGGGAGGTATGATTTCTCCCTGACTAAAGCACCTCGCAGCCGTCCATCATCCCACCGGGCGCCGCCTCCTCTCTGTCTTGTGCCGGCGCCTGTGCTCTGCAACTATGTCTCGGGCATGCGCCGTGCGCGATGCCCTGGAACTTACATCAACTGATGTAAGTAGATCGCGCCTGCACACAACGGAGGCCCCAGATCCCGCCCCACAGTGTGTTATGATGTATTCACACTGCAGGGCTGGGAATCTGGCGCTGTGCCCAGGTGCGATCTACTTACATCACTTGATGTAAGTTCCAGGGCAGCGCGCACGGCGCATGCCCAAGAAATAATTGCAGAGCACAGGTGCCGGTGACGGCACAAGACAGGAGGCGGCACCCGGTGGGATGATGGACGGCTGCGAGGCGGCTGAGTCAGGGAGAAATCATACCTCCCTGACTCAATACAGGTATGGCGCCAAACTTATAAAAGTGATTATTTCACCGTTCCTATGGATACTAAGCATAAGAGCCACCTTCACAGAATGCAGCCTTAGTGCTGCTGAAGGTGATTTTTTTTTTACCTTAATAGGTCCTGGGGGGTGACAGGTTCCATTTAAAGAGAAGTACTAAACCTGATGTTCCAGGAATGGCTCTGATCTTTATGGAGGAAAGCACTACAATGTGGAAAACTGAACACTCTCACAGCGAGCTATGATTTCCAGAAATGAACAATGACAGACACCCAAACTCTGCTATTAGATCAAGGATACACCCACATACCTCCCCTTCGTGAGCTAATATGGGGGCTGGTTGTTGAATATGCTAAGTCATTTAGAACTTTATGATCTCCCCAACTTACAGAATATTTTTGCCCTTGAGGTCCCAAGCGATAGGTATTGTTATGTTTCCTATTGCAATCATCCATTATAGCATCATCCATTATCCCAATATTAAGTTGGAGGGGTTAGAATGGCCTTACGGTGATGTGAGTGTACATGTTATGTTTGTTCTTTTAATTTCTGCAAATATATCTCCCCTAAATATCAGATCTATGCAAACCCAAAATTCATTACTGGCTTCAAAGTAACTCAGACTAGCCCTTTGAACACAGAAAACTCTTGCCTCCGAAATGTACTTCTCCACCTCTGCATAAACGAATCAGAGTTTTGGTGGGTGGTTCTCAGAGCAGATCTCTGCTGTAATTAACTGTTCACTGCAAGAGGTCCCTAATTCAATGGAGGTTGAAGTGTCATCTTTTCCTCTCTTACCCAGTTATAATTAATCCTGTAGGTTCAATGTGAGGGTGGTATGCCCTCTCTCGGGAGATGTCTTTATGAATTTTAATTTTCTGAACAACACAAACATTGATGCATATTTACTAGGATCTGTAAATCACAGAACTGGTGAATCAGAGAACCGTTTTGCTTTACATGTTCTTTTTTTCTAGAAGCCGTGAAGCATCATGAAAGAAAATAACAGTAGATAAGGACTCTCATGGTATTGCAGAAGTCACAGGATGATCCACCATTGTTTCCTGCAGTCCCGATCTCCTACCACATGTGATATTTCAGGTGATGGCGTCAGTCTGGGATTTACACCTGAGTCCTGTCCTAACCTTACTTTGAGCTGTTTGTGTGCAGCTGTACCGTGTACCTGGGGCTTTGTCCTTAAAACACCTCAGCTGTAATTACAGTATCTCGGGATAAGACAGACAAGGCGGCAGAGACACAGACTCCTTGTAGTGTGGATTTACAGTAAGCATGATGACCGGAAAACATTGATGTTGTGAAAAAGACTTCACTTTTTTTCTTTGTGAATAGTAGAGTATTTTGCTTTGCTGTGAAGATTTTAAAAGGGATGTACCATCATTAAATATCTTATTTGTTTTCTAGATCGTAGAAAGTAACCCTGTTGCCTTCAGGACATGTTCATACATTCGGTATTTTGTCAATATGTTACCTCAGTATTTGAAAGCCCAAACCAGGAGTGGTTGAAAAATGCAGAAGTGGTGACGTGTTTCTATTATAACTTTCCTCTGATTTTTCCTCAGCTGGTTTTGGCATACAAATACTGATGGAAAATACTGACCAAATTCTGATACTGTGACCGTAGCCTTAAAGGGGTTGCCTGGTTAATCCATTAAAGACAAAAAAAAATGAAACTTGCTTCTCACAGCGGGGCTGTTCCTATGATGTTGGCGCTGCTCTTCCTGGTGGGTGAGGTCATGTATGACATACAGATATAAAATCTATGAATATTTGTATATACTATTTTGTATTTACTTGAACATATAACAAACTAGAGTTTTCTACAATGTAACTCAATCACTACGGCCAGTGTTAATTGTTAGGCTATGTGCGGATTTGCCTGCAGATCCGCAGCGGATTGGCCGCTGCCGATTCGCAGCTGTTTTCCATCAGGTATACAGTTCCATGTAAACCTATGGAAAACCAAATCCGCTGTGCCCATGGTGCGGAAAATACAGCTTGGAAACGCTGCGCTGTATTTTCCCCAGCATGTCAATTCTTTGTGCGGATTTCGCAGCGCTTTACACCTGTTCCTCAATAGGAATCCGCAGGTGAAATCCGCGGTAAATCCGCAGGTAAAACGCAGTGCTTTTTACCTGCGGATTTTTCACAAACGGTGCGGAAAAATCCACACACTAATCCGCACCGTGGGCACATAGCCTTAATGTCAAAAGCTTTCAGACGTGTCAGTCAGAATGCACATATGAGACAAATGTTCCTGAGCAGATAGGAGCTAGTGATGAGTGAGCAAGGTCAGAAAAGGTAATATCCGAGCATGCTCGTGTGCTGATAGTGTCTTCAGCATGCTCGAAAACTATTCTCGAATTGCCCTGGCTGCATGTCTCGTGGCTCTTCGACAGTCACAACACATGCAGGGATTGCCTGTTAGGTAATCCCTCACGTTTCATCCGGCGAAAATTGTTGATCCGGCGGCGGGAAAAAACATACAAAGTTACGTTCTTTTGTCTCTGGCGAAAAATTGGACAGTGCCGGATCTGGCGGCGTTTGGCGTTTGCTAGAACGGAAGCCTATTGGCGCTGGATCCGTCAAATGACGGAATCCGGCGTCAGATTCCGGTTTGTTAACTGCACATGCTCAGATACAATTGGCCAGCCCCCAATTAGGAAAGGTGTATATAAAGATTGCTAATAGAGCTTCTCTCATCCATTTACCAGCCAGCAAGCAAGGCACAGCCAGCCTGAGATGGACCTGCCAGCCAGAGCAAAAACCTGCCAGCACCTACCACGCCAGCAAGCCACAACCTACCAGGCCAGCCAGCCACAGCCTTCCAGGCCAGCCAGCCGCAGCATTCCAGGCCAGCCAGCCGCAGCATTCCAGGCCAGCCAGCCAGCACCTACCAGGCCAGCCAGCTACAGCCTTCCAGGCCAGCCAGCCAGCGCCTACCAGGCCAGCCAGCCACAGCCTTCCAGGCCAGCCAGCGCCTTCCAGGCCACCAGCCAGCTAAACAATGTCTTCTTCTGGGAGCCCTTCCCCGCGCCGTCTGCGCTGTGAGGTAAATAAATATTTTTTGTTTTGGTAATGTTCACGTGAAATACATATATATATGCAGCGCCCCAGAGTCCTGGTCGTTGAAGTACTGTGGCCCCGCCACTATGGGGAGCTATGGTACGTCTGATTGCACTAAGGAGTTTCTCTGACCAGGTACACTCACACCACACTTCACACTCCGGCCACCAGGGGGGGTGGTCCTATCTAGTAGGCCACTCCTCACAACTCTGGTAAAACTGGGGGTTGGACAGGAAGACAGGGAGAAGGAGCTGGGAAGAGCTAGTGAGAGGACCTGTCAGGGATGGGATCCTGGCAGACTCCTCAGAGCAGAACTAACCAGTGCCTAACGGGAATACAGTAAAGAGGAATTGAGACCAGAAGGAGTCGTGCTGTGAGAACGAAGCAACATCCTTCTGAGGCGCAAACAGTCGGTGGCCGGAACGCCGAGCAAGTAAGAGACTTTAAGTACACTGCAAACCACGGCCGGACAGCTAATTACAGGTTGGCTGTCTCACTTAACACCTAAGCAGACAACGGAGGCAGCTGAGGGAGAGGGGCGACTCTAGGGTCCCAGAAGAACTCCAGGCCTACCCCGTCATACGGGTGCGTCCTACCATATCACCTGGAGGACGGAGAGAACGAACAGCAGAGACAGACAGAAACAGTTGTGAGGACTATCCCGGGAGCTTAGCAGGGAAGAACTACAACACCCAGCGCTAGAAGGTAGACACTGATTTCCACCTGCAAAGAGAACTCCTGATGTGCCTTTGGACCGGCCGGTCTCTGACAACCCAGTTAACAGCGCTCTGGACTGAGGTCTCCAAAATCTTCAGTAAAGAGACCGCAACCTGGTGTCCTCATTATTTACCGCGACCTGCACCTCACAACTGCACCGCTACACCACCACTTATTGCACCGGACGTCCCCCACTGACGAACAGGGCCACGGACCGGGTCTAGCCACCGTGACAACCCCAGGACTGAGACCCAGAAGCCCGGCTCCGGGTACCCCTAGGCCCTGCGGCGGTGTGGGGGCGCTCCATATATATATATACCAAAAGTTTGGACACACCTTCACATTTAAAGCTTTTTATGTATTTTCATGACCATGAAAATTGTACATTCACACCGAAGGCATCAAAACTATGAATTAACACATGTGGAATTATATACTTAACAAAATTGTGAAACAACTGAAATTATGTCTTATATTCTAGGTTCTTCAAAGTGACCACCTTTTGCTTTGATGACTGCTTTGCACACTCTTGGCATTCTCTTGATGAGCTTCAAGAGGTAGTCACCAGGAATGGTTTT
Source organism: Ranitomeya variabilis (assembly GCF_051348905.1). Lineage (NCBI taxonomy): Eukaryota > Metazoa > Chordata > Amphibia > Anura > Dendrobatidae > Ranitomeya > Ranitomeya variabilis. The sequence goes on from NC_135236.1 coordinate 55,517,608, forward strand.
CACTTCACAGGTGTGCCCTGTCAGGTTTAATACGTGGGATTTCTTGCCTTATAAATGGGGTTGGGACCATCAGTTGTGTTGTGCAGAAGTCTGGTGGATACACAGCTGATAGTCCTACTGAATAGACTGTTAGAATTTGTATTATGGCAAGAAAAAAGCAGCTAAGTAAAGAAAAACGAGTGGCCATCATTATTTTAAGAAATTAATGTCAGTCAGTCCGAAAAATTGGGCAAACTTTGAAAGTGTCCCCAAGTGCAGTGGCAAAAACCATCAAGCGCTAAAAAGAAACTGGCTCACATGAGGACTGCCCCAGGAAAGGAAGACCAAGAGTCACCTCTGCTTCTGAGGATAAGTTTATCCGAGTCACCAGCCTCAGAAATCGCAGGTTATCAGCAGCTCAGATTAGAGACCAGATCAATGCCACACAGAGTTCTAACAGCAGACACATCTCTACAACAACTTTTAAGGCTACGTTCACATTAGCGTTGTGCGACGCAGCGTCGGGCGCCGCTGCGGCGACGCATGCGTGATGCACCCCTATATTTAACATGGGGGCGCATGGACATGCGTTGCACTTGCGTTTTGTGACGCATGCGTCACTGCGGCGCACGCATCAGGGCGCACAGGACGCAGCAAGTTGCATTTTTGGTGCGTCCAAAATCAAGCAAAAAAAGGACGCATGCGTCACAAAACAATGCGTTTTGCATGCGTTGTGCGTTGCGTCGCCGATGCGTCGCCGACGCAACACACAACAATGCAAATGTGAACGTAGCCTAAGAGGAGACTTTGTGCAGCAGGCCTTCATGGTAAAATAGCTGCTAGAAAACCACTGCTAAGGACAGGCAACAAGCGGAAGAGACCTGTTTGGGCTAAAGAACACAAGGAATGGACATTAGACCAGTGGAAATCTGTGCTTTGGTCATATGAGTCGAAATTTGAGATCTTTGGTTCCAACCACCGTGTCTTTGTGCGACGCAGAAAAGGTGAACGGATGGACTCTACATGCTTGGTTCCCACCGTGAAGCATGGAGGAGGAGGTGTGATGGTGTGGGGGTGCTTTGCTGGTGACACTGTTGGGGATTTATTCAAAATTGAAGGCATTCTGAACCAGCATGGTTACCACAGCATCTTGCAGCAGCATGCTATTCCAATCGGTTTGTGTTTAGTTGGACCATCATTTATTTTTCAAAAGGACAATGACCCCAAACACACCTCCAGGCTGTGTAAGGGCTATTTGACCAAGAAGGAGAGTGCTGGGGTGCTACGCCAGATGACCTGGCCTCCACAGTCACCAGACCTGAACCCACTCAAGATGGTTTGGGTTGAGCTGGACCGCAGAGTGAAGGCAAAAGGGCCAACAAGTGCTAAGCATCTCTGGGAACTCCTTCAAGATTGTTGGAAGACCATACCTCTTGAATCTCATCAAGAGAATGCCAAGAGTGTGCAAAGCAGTCATCAAAGCAAAAGGTGGCTACTTTGAAGAACCTAGAATATAAGACATATTTTCAGATGTTTCACACTTTTTTGTTAAGTATATAATTCCACATGTGGTAATTCATAGTTTTGATGCCTTCAGTGTGAATGTACAATTTTCATAGTCACGAAAATACAGAAAAATCTTTAAATGAGAAGGTGTGTCCAAACTTTTGGTCTGTACTGTATATGTATATATCATTTTTGTATAACAGGAAGCTGATGCATCAGAGGTGCTTCCAGAAGGAGACGAACAGGGTGGCGCAATACCCGTAGCGTGCTCTTAATTGGTAAGTTTCTTACATGCATCGCAGAACCACATCATCACAGAACACACAACACATAAGCCTATATCCAAGCACATAATATATATATTTTTTTTTATTAGCATTCCGATTCTGGGGCTTGATCAAGAGGTCCACAAAGCGCCTCCCTGGGTCGTCGGCATGAGCGTCAGTACCTTTTTTTTAATTTATTTTTTTTACACTTCATGTTGAGGATTTTAGTGTAATGTTTTGTTTTTTTTTATTTTTAAACTGGCTTCACATTATGCTCCTGACTCGGACGGTGAAGAGGCAGGTCTAAACATCGACTTCCTCATCGATCTAGTCCAAAAGCGGGAGCCGCTGTGGGAAATGGGGGACCGCTGCCACATCGGTCTTGGTGTGACCCGTCGGCTCTGGGAGCAAGTATTCAACGACGTTGTGGCCCACTGGGAGGACCTTGATGTTCAGACCCAGAATCAAGCGCGTAAGTATTCACAGTTCAGTTATGTTGCTGGATGTAATGTGTTGTATACTAACCAAGTTGTGCTTTCACTTTATAGGCGAAACAGTTATCAAGCGGTGGCGGTCAGTCAGGGATCGCTTCAATAAGGAGTTCAAAACCCAACCAGGTACAATACTTTGGGTAAAACAAGGTCAAATACTTTGGGTAACAAGGTCCAAGACAAATTTTTCAAACTTTATCATCCTGCCAGTCTATTCTTCCTTGAGGTGAAATAAAATATTCAGCAAATTTGTCCCTCATTCTGGCAACTGACACAGAACTTAGTAATGTTATGATAATCATGCAAGGTGGTTACTTCAAAGTTGTCATCAATGGAAATCTGTTCTTTCATATAACAAAATTGTGCAAGACCACACAAGCTTTCACCACCTCATCCACAGTGTCAGTCTTCAGGTTTATAGCGGTCAACAGAACTCGCCATTTGGCTGTTAGAATCCCAAAAGCGCACTCCACCATTCTTCGTGCTCGTGTTAGGCAGTAATTAAAAATTATTTTAGTTGGAGTCAATCCACTACTTGAGTATGGTTTCAGCAGGTGTTCCGAGAGTTGGAAGGCTTCATAAACACATACAAACGGCATTGGTGGCCCAGAGGTTTCAGGCAGTGGTCTTGGGGGTGGAAATTGGAAGGTGTTTCCATAGAGTTGACGCCCCATTGTAGACACTTTAAAAACTTGCGAATCATTGGAGCGGCCATAGGCCCCAATATCGACTGCTATAAACTTGTATTCAGCGTCTACGATGGCCATCAGCACAATGGAGAAACATTTCTTGTAGTTGAAATATTCTGAGCAAGATGCAGCAGGTTTGACGATGCATATATGTTCCCCGTCCACTGCACCCAAGCAATTTTGGTGGAATTTATCTGCAATTTCCAGCCAACTTTCCGTTGTGGGATAAATTCGTCATGTAAAGAGTCCCACAGTGCACGGCAGGTGTGCTTCACAATCCCGATATCGTAGAAATCTCAAGTCTGAACTGAAAATGGAGTGACGAATGGGATTCTCCAGTTGCAAGGAATCTGATAATTACTACAAAATAACAGCAACGACATTACAGTTATAAGTCAGCTTTAACAGTAGGAGATACTATAAAAATGGCTTACCGAAGAGTCCCCATCAGACGCTCTGCCGGTGAAATGGAGAAGCGGCAATATGTGTCACTTCTTCTGATGAGGTGTACAATCCGTTCCACCAATAAATCAAAGTTCTCCATTTGCATCCAAACATATGAGAGAAACTTTTCGGGGTTTCCTCTTAACTCCAGGTATAGTGTAGAATACACACCACGAGTCATTCTCTGTGCTGTTATTGGGTGGATCCAAAAACGTAGTCGGCGCAGACGCATGATGTGCTGTCTTTCTCGCTCCTTCTCCATAACAATCACTTTCAGACGATTCGCCTCAAACGTGAAATCCACATTAATCTTCAGAATGTTTGCCATCTTGCCTTCCATCTTCGCCACTTGCTCTATAACCTGTCAAAGATGGGCTGTAGGAACACTGTATATATACGTGTTCAGTAGCCAATAAGGTTTGGGAGCCTCCCATTGGCATTTTTAAAAAACGGATCCGTCGTAAAACGGATAAAAAAAAACAGAAGAAATGGATGAAAAACTGATGCGACAGATCCATTTTTTTGTCGGGTCCAGTGGAAAAAAAGGATCCTTCGCATCAGTTTTTCACAATTTACGCCGGATCCGTCGATCCGCTGGATTTAGCCTGACGGCAAAAAACTGATGTGTGAAAGTAGCCTTAAAGGGAACCTGTGCGCTGATTCATGCTGCCCGGACCAGGGACAATATGAATCAGACACTGGCGGTGTGCAGCTGGGAGAGTTTTAGGTTATGTGCAGCATTTTTGCAGTGTTTTTATTGCTACATTTTTTAATGAAAATTAAAAGCTGCTGCTTTTTACACTAACAGCAAAAGCTATGAGATTTTAGAAATCTTGTGCACACTCTTGTTTTTTTTGTTTGTTTGTTTGTTTAATCCTAAATTTGAGAACTGCACTATATCTATTTTTTTAGCCTCTTTTTTGCAGCGTTCTTTTTTACACCCACACAAAGCAATGTGAAAATGAAAAAAAAAACATGCAAAAAATTCCCGCAACATAAGTTTGCACCGCCTGATGATGAGCGAGGTTAAAAAAGCCGCTGAAGAACTGGCTCGACAAGTAATCCAACCGAAACATTTCAGTGTAAAAAAAATGCATGGCAGCAATAACGCACCCGGTGTCTGATTCATGCTGCTGGTAGTTTGGGCAGCGCAAATTAGCTCGCAGGTACCTTTTAAAAGAAATGTGTCATCAGTAAGTGACCTATTAAACCAGGATTTTTATGTTAAACCCTTTGAGACCAAACCCATTTTTTTTTTTCAGATGTGACATGTCACTTTGTGTGCTAATAACTCTGGAATGTTTCAGCATCTCGTAGTGTTTCTCAGACTGTTTTTTTTTTATTGCATGTACTTTGTGTTAGGGGTAAATTTAAGTCAATATGTTTTGCAATTATTAGTGACAATATTGGAAATGACACAAATTTAGAAAAAATAGCAGTTAATATACTTTGTTTATATACTGAGAGAGGTGTCCACATTCACCCATGCATACAGACATTAGCCTTCGGTAAGTGTTCACATTTGGACAGGGAGGTCAGGGACCCATCAGATTAATGAGGCCACCTTGACGATGGTTGATGGGCTCACACTATTTGGCCAAATTTTGTGCAAACCTTCTCATAAATATTTTTCCTAATGGTCAAAAGCCATTTTGCTATTCATATTTCATCTATTTCATATTCGACATGCTTTGGCACGATAGAGTGCAACTTTTTTTTGTATATTGTACTAGCTGAAGAGCCCGGCGTTGCCTGGTCATAGTAAATATCTGTGGTTAGTTATAGCACCTCACTTCTCTCATTTTCCCATCACGCCTCTCATTTTTCCCCTCACATCTCTCATTCCCCCCCTCACTCCTCTCATTCCCCCCTAACACTTGTCATTTCGACCTCACATCTGTCATTTTCCGATCATTCCACTATTTTCCCTCACTCCTCTCATTTTGCACTCACACCTTTTCATTTTTACCTCACACCTCTCATTTTCACCTCACACCTCTCATTTTCCCCTCAGTATACACATGTTTGTCATCTCCCTTATATATAGTATACACCTGTATGTCATCTCCTGTATATAGTACAGTATATACCTGTATGTCATCTCCTCCTGTATATTGTATATACCTGTGCCTCATCTCCTCCTGTATATAGTATATACTTGTATGTCATCTCCTCCTGTATATAGTATATACCTGTATGTCATCTCCTCCTGTATATAGTATATATCTGTATGTCATTTCCTCCTGTATACAGTATATACCTGTGTCCTCTCCTCCTGTATATAGTATATACCTGTATGTCATCTGCTCCTGTATATAGTATATACCTGTGTGTCATCTGCTCCTGTATATAGTATATACCTGTATGTCATCTCCTCCTGTATATAGTATATACCTGTGTGTCATCTCCCCTGTATATAGTATATACCTGTATGTCATCTCCTCCTGTATATATCTGTGTGTCATCTGCTCCTGTATATAGTATATACCTGTGTGTCATCTCCCTGTAAATAGTATGTACCTGTATGTCATCTCCTCCTGTATTAGACCTCGTTCACACGTTATTTGGTCAGTATTTTTACCTCAGTATTTGTAAGCTAAATTGGCAGCCTGATAAATCCCCAGCCAACAGGAAGCCCTCCCCCTGGCAGTATATATTAGCTCACACATACACATAATAGACTGGTCATGTGACTGACAGCTGCCGTATTTCCTATATGGTAGATTTGTTGCTCTTGTAGTTTGTCTGCTTATTAATCAGATTTTTATTTTTGAAGGATAATACGAGACTTGTATGTGTTTTAGGGTGAGTTTTATGTGTCACATTGTGTGTGTTGAGTTGCGTGTGGCGACATGCATGTAGCGACTTTTGTGAGATGAGTTTTGTGTGGCGACATGCGTGTAGCAACTTTTTGTGTGTCGAGATGCATGTGACAGGTTAGTGTAGCAAGTTGTGTGCAGCAAGTTTTGCGCATGGCGAGGTTTGCGCGTGGCGAGTTTTATGTGTGGTGCGTTTTGAGTATGTGCAAGTTTTGTGTGAGGCAACTTTTGCTTGTGTTGCAACTTTTGTGCATGTGGCCATTTTTCCGCGTGTGCAAGTTTTGCGTGTGGTGAGTTTTCCACGAGGTGAGTTTTGCATGTGTGGCGAGTTTTGCATGTGGCGAATTTTGCGCGTGGCGAGTTTTGAGTGGCGACTTTTGTGTTTGGACTTTTATGTAGCGAGGTTGGTGTATGTGTGGTGAAATGTGTGCTGAGGGTGGTATATGTGTTCAAGCACGTGGTAGTGTGTGGTGCATTTTGTGTGTGTGTTCATATCCCCGTGTGTGGTGATTATCCCATGTCGGGGCCCCACCTTAGCAACTGTATGGTATGTACTCTTTGGCGCCATAGCTCTCATTCTTTAAGTCCCCCTTGTTCACATCTGGCAGCTGTCAATTTGCCTCCAACACTTTTCCTTTTACTTTTTCCCCATTATGTAAATAGGGGAAAAATTGTTTGGTGAATTGGAATGCGCGGGGGTTAAAATTTCGCCTCACAACATAGCCTATGACGCTCTCGGGATCCAGACGTGTGACTGTGCAAAATTTTGTGGCTGTAGCTACGACGGTGCAGATGCCAATCCCGGACACACACACACACACACACACATTCAGCTTTATATATTAGATATGAAGGTAGCTGCTCCTGGTATGCACCTATTCACACTAGTTTGGATGTGCCAGTTGTTTTTCTGTCATGCAAATTTCCACAGTCATTGATGATATGGGGCTGCATGTCAGGTAAAGGCACTGGGGAAATGGCTGTCATTACATCTTCAATAAATGAACAAGTTTATGTTGATATTTTGGACACTTTTCTTATCCCATCAATTGAAAGGATATTTGGGGATGATGAAATCATTTTTCAAGATGATAATGCATCCTGCCATAGAGCAAAAACTGTGAAAACATTCCTTGAAAAGACACATAAGGTCAATGTCATGGCCTGCAAATAGTCCGGATCTCAATCCAATTGAAAATCTTTGGTGGAAGTTGAAGAAAATGGTCCATGACAAGGCTCCAACCTGCAAAGCTGATCTGGCAACAGCAATCAGAGAAAGTTGGAGCCAGATTGATGACGAGTCCTGTGTGACACTCAGTCCATGCCTCAGAGACTGCAAGCTGTTATAAAAGCCAGAGGTGGTGCAACAAAATGCTAATGATATTTTGGAGTGTTTTTTTGTTTGTTTGTTTTTCATGATTCCATAATTTTTTCCTCAGAATTGAGTGACTCCATAATTTTTCCCCTATGCTTGGTTAAAAAAAGTAACCATTACTGACTACCACATTTTTTGTTCTTGATTTCTTTTAGTGTTTCTTAAAGTGAGAAAAGTTGCCATTTGAAATTACTTTAATTTTGTGCCATGTCTGTGATCTGCTTTTTTCTTTCTACAAAATTAAACAACTGAATGAACATCCTCCAAGGCCGGTGATTCCATAATTTTTGCCAGGGGTTGTAGAGATGTTATCAATGCTTGACCCACGGTGAACTCTTGAGCGTGGGAACATGAACTGGAATTTTCCCATGCTCCAGAGGTCATCCCAGTTCAGGCTGTGAGACAGCGCAGCATCAGTGACGGCACCGCTAATCACTGAAGCTGCTGCTCGCAGTCGTGCTGAACTGGGATGAGCTCTAGACCGTGGGAAAATGCCAGTTCATTTTCCCAAGCTCAAGAGGTCGCCGCAGGTCAAGCTGTGAGTCAGCGCAGCATCAGTGATGTCAGCGCTAGTCGCTGATGCTGCCGCTGGCAGCTTCTCATTCATTCATCAGTGGTTTACAACCGGGACGGTCAGATTAGCGCCGCTCCCGGTTGTAAACTATATATCCCCTAGATATGGATTGCGGCGTGGGACTTGTTAAGGATATGCAATCATATTTAGTTATGAAGATATACAAAATATAAATGAACAGATGCTACACCTGCATCATTAACACTCGCATCCAATATGGACGCTTCCTATATATATATATATATATATATATATATATATATATATATACACTCACTGGCCACTTTATTAGGTACACCTGTCCAACTTCTTGTTAACACTTAATTTCTAATCAGCCAATCACATGGCGGCAACTCAGTGCATTTAGGCATGTAGACATGGTCAAGACAATCTCCTGCAGTTCAAACCGAGCATCAGTATGGGGAAGAAAGGTGATTTGAGTGCCTTTGAACGTGGCATGGTTGTTGGTGCCAGAAGGGCTGGTCTGAGTATTTCAGAAACTGCTGATCTACTGGGATTTTCACGCACAACCATCTCTAGGGTTTACAGAGAATGGTCCGAAAAAGAAAAAAAATCCAGTGAGCGGCAGTTCTGTGGGCGGAAATGCCTTGTTGATGCCAGAGGTCAGAGGAGAATGGGCAGACTGGTTCGAGCTGATAGAAAGGCAACAGTGACTCAAATCGCCACCCGTTACAACCAAGGTAGGCCTAAGAGCATCTCTGAACGCACAGTGCGTCGAACTTTGAGGCAGATGGGCTACAGCAGCAGAAGACCACACCGGGTACCACTCCTTTCAGCTAAGAACAGGAAACTGAGGCTACAATTTGTACAAGCTCATCGAAATTGGACAGTAGAAGATTGGAAAAACGTTGCTTGGTCTGATGAGTCTCGATTTCTGCTGCGACATTCGGATGGTAGGGTCAGAATTTGGCGTAAACAACATGAAAGCATGGATCCATCCTGCCTTGTATGGAGCATCTTTGGGATGTGCAGCCGACAAATCTGCGGCAACTGTGTGATGCCATCATGTCAATATGGACCAAAATCTCTGAGGAATGCTTCCAGCACCTTGTTGAATCTATGCCACGAAGAATTGAGGCAGTTCTGAAGGCAAAAGGGGTCCAACCCGTTACTAGCATGGTGTACCTAATAAAGTGGCCGGTGAGTGTATATTATGAGTACAATATATTGGAGCACAATGCTGATCTTAAAACTATGTTGTGTAACGCATTATGACTCAGTAACTTTTAATGTATTGTTCCCTACACTTGCCAATATCTTGACCTGTGGTAGATGTTGACATAACCAGCTTGTGTCCGGGAGCTAGTGCTCCTATGTTGTTCCTATATCCGGAGTAAGTAACATCAGCACCCAAGAAAATTAGGTAATGCATTGGCAAGCACTTTGCTTTTTCTCAATAAACCCCCCTGTATTTCCCGGAATAAACAGAAATAATTTTAGACACAATCAAGCTGTCTTGGTGTATTTCTCCGTTCACGTATACCATCCATTCAATTTGGCCATAGACAATTAATAAGAGTCTCACCTTAGTGGAACTACCTCAACAGACTGAATGTCAGACAGGTATGGTATATTGTTGGTTTGTTATTTTTTCTGTATTGCAGGAGATCGAGGGCGTCGCATGGATTAGCAGTAACAATAAAATGGTCAAACTGTGTTTAGCATTTTATTTCATTAGAATATTTTATTCAGGCTGTGTCTTTATTTAACCCTTTACCAACTATAGGATTAGTAATGGATAGCTGTCTTATTGACACCTTTCCATTACTAAGCCGGGCTTGATGTCACCTTTCAATACAATGGTGACATCAACCCCACAACTATTACCCCACTTACCACTGCTATAGGGCAAGTGGCAAGAGCGAGGCTAAGTGCTGAAATTGGTGCCTTTTCTGGGGCAGCTGAGTGCTGATGTTTTTAGCTGGGGGGGCAATAACCATGGTTCCTTCCTAGGCTATTAATATTAGCCCGCAGCTGGCATAGCCTTTGCTAATTATTAATTATAGGGGGACCCCACATCATTTTTTCAGGGGGTCCCCTATTTTAATAGCCAGTAAAGGCTAAGTATACAGCTGTGAGCTGATATTAATAGCCTAGGAAGCTCCATAGGTATTACCCCCTTCCCAGGCTATAAACATCTGCCCCCAGTCACTGACTTTCCCTCTGCTGGTTTTGAAAATTGCGCCGGAGCCCAGGCCATTTTTTCCAATAAATCATTTATTATTTAAATACATGTCCAGTAATTTGCACACGCAATGTACTAATTGTATTGATCACACACAAATATATATAATGGCGCTTTGTCCTGCTGGAAAAAACAGTCCTCAGAGTTGAGGAACATTGCCTGAGCAGAAGAAATCAACTGTTTTTCCAGGATAAAACTGTTTTTCCAGGATAACCTTGTATGTGGCTTGATTCATACGTCCTTCAGAAAGAACAAACTGCCCAATTCCAGCCTTGCTGAAGCATCCCCAGATCATCACCAAGCCTCCACCAAATTTCACAGTAGGTGCAACACTCTGTGGCTTGTATGCCTCTCTAGATCTCCTTCTAACCATTAATCGACCAGGTGTTGATCTGGGGATGCTTCAGCAAGGCTGGAATTGGGCTGGTTAATCTTTGTGAAGGACGTATGAATCAAGTCGCATACAAGGTTATCCTGGAAAAACAGTTAATTACTTCTGCTCAGGCAATGTTCCCCAACTCTGAGGACTGTTTTTTCCAGCAGAACCATGTGCCATTCCACACAGCTAGGTCAATCAAGGTGTGGATGAAGGACCACCACATCAAATCCCTGTCATAGCTAGCGCTATCTCCAGACCTGAAGCCCATTGAAAACCTCTGGAATGTAATCAAGAGGAAGATGGATAGTGATAAGCCATCAGACAAAGAAGAACTGCTTAAATTTTTGTACTAGGAGAGGCATAAGGTCACCCAAAAGCAGTGTGAAAGACTGGTGGAAAGCATGCCAATACGCATGAAAGCTGTGATTAAAAATCATAGTTATTCCACAAAATATTGATTTCTGAACTCTTCCTGAGTTAAAACATCAGTATTGTTGTTTCTAAATGATTATGAACTTTTTTTTTTTTGCTTTATTTTAGGTCTGCAGGCAATGCATTTTTTTGTTATACATATATATATATATATATATATATATATATATATATATATATATATATATATATGTGTGTGTATTTATATATATATATATAGAGAGAGAAAAATCAAACTGAAAATTTTGCAGTGGTCCCTTAATTTTTGCCAGAGCTGTGTGTATGTGTATGTATATATATATATATATATATATATATATATATATATATATATATATATATATATATATATATATATATATATATATATATACATACAGTGGGGCAAAAAAATGCAGAAAATCATTGTCTGTTTTATTAACATTTGATTTGCATATTATGGTGGAAAATAAGTATTTGGTCAGAAACAAACAATCAAGATTTCTGGCTCTCACAGACCTGTAACTTCTTCTTTAAGAGTCTCATCTTTCCTCCCCTCATTACCTGTAGTAATGGCACCTGTTTAAACTTGTTATCAGTATAAAAAGACACTTGTGCACACCCTCAAACAGTCTGACTCCAAACTCCACTATGGTGAAGACCAAAGAGCTGTCAAAGGACACCAGAAACAAAATTGTAGCCCTGTACCAGGCTGGGAAGACTGAATCTGCAATAGCCAACCAGCTTGGAGTGAAGAAATCAACAGTGGGAGCAATAATTAGAAAATGGAAGACATACAAGACCACTGATAATCTCCCTCGATCTGGGGCTCCACGCAAAATCCCACCCCGTGGGGTCAGAATGATCACAAGAACGATGAGCAAAAATCCCAGAACCACGCGGGGGGACCTAGTGAATGAACTGCAGAGAGCTGGGACCAATGTAACAAGGCCTACCATAAGTAACACACTACGCCACCATGGACTCAGATCCTGCAGTGCCAGACGTGTCCCACTGCTTAAGCCAGTACATGTCCGGGCCCGTCTGAAGTTTGCTAGAGAGCATTTGGATGATCCAGAGGAGTTTTGGGAGAATGTCCTATGGTCTGATGAAACCAAACTGGAACTGTTTGTTAGAAACACAACTTGTCGTGTTTGGAGGAAAAAGAATACTGAGTTGCATCCATCAAACACCATACCTACTGTAAAGCATGGTGGTGGAAACATCATGCTTTGGGGCTGTTTCTCTGCAAAGGGGCCAGGACGACTGATCCGGGTACATGAAAGAATGAATGGGGCCATGTATCGTGAGATTTTGAGTGCAAACCTCCTTCCATCAGCAAGGGCATTGAAGATGAAACGTGGCTGGGTCTTTCAACATGACAGTGATCCAAAGCACACCGCCAGGGCAACGAAGGAGTGGCTTCGTAAGAAGCATTTCAAGGTCCTGGAGTGGCCTAGCCAGTCTCCAGATCTCAACCCTATAGAAAACCTTTGGAGGGAGTTGAAAGTCCATGTTGCCCAATGACAGGCCCAAAACATCACTGCTCTAGAGGAGATCTGCATGGAGGAATGGGCCAACATACCAACAACAGTGTGTGGCAACCTTGTGAAGACTTACAGAAAACGTTTGACCTCTGTCATTGCCAACAAAGGATATTTTACAAAGTATTGAGATGAAATTTTGTTTCTGACCAAATACTTATTTTCCACCATAATATGCAAATCAAATGTTAAAAAAAAAAACAGACAATGTGATTTTCTGGATTTTTTTTTCTCAGCTTGTCTCCCATAGTTGAGGTCTACCTATGATGTAAATTACAGACGCCTCATCTTTTTAAGTGGTGGAACTTGCACTATTGCTGACTGACTAAATACTTTTTTGCCCCACTATATATATATATATATATATATATATATATATATATATATATATATATATATAGCATATCATGGCAGCTAAGCATCGAGACACTGCAGTTATTTCAACGGCAGTTAGTCACTGCAGGAGTCAGGACCCCACACTATGTACCTGTCTCTTTTGGGTATGGCTGCTGAGTAAGCACTTCCTATTACTTTGACCTAGCTTTTCTTTTAACCCATCTGACCCCTTCACCATGTTCACATATGCCCTTACAGTATTTGCTCCATTAATCCTCCCTCTCCTTCGCTATCCCCAAACCCCAGCACCCTCTACCCAAATAATCATCTCCCCTTCCCTTTTACCTACCCACCTGACCTCCTCAGCTGACCTGCTCCTCAACGTCAGATTATTAATTTTATTATAGCGCCATTTATTCCATGGCGCTTTACATGTGAGGAGGGGTATACATAATAAAAACAGGTACAATAATCTTGAACAATACAAGTCGCAACTGGTACAGGAGGAGAGAGGACCCTGCCCGCGACGGCTCACAATCCACAAGGGATGGGTGAGGATACAGTATGTGAGGATAGAGCTGGTCGTGCAGTGGTTTGGTCGATCAGTGGTTACTGCAGGTTGTAGGCTTGCCGGAAGAGGTAGGTCTTCAGGTTCTTTTTGAAGGTTTCGATGGTAGGTGAGAGTCTAATATGTTGTGGTAGAGAGTTCCAGAGTAGGGGTGATGCGCGAGAGAAATCTTGCATGCGATTGTGGGAAGAGGAGATAAGAGGGGAGTAGAGAAGGAGATCGTGTGAGGATCGGAGGTTGCGTGCAGGAAAGTACCGGGAGACGAGGTCACAGATGCATGAGGAGACAGGTTGTGGATGGCTTTGTATGTCATGGTTAGGCTTTTGTACTGGAGTCTCTGGGTAATGGGGAGCCAGTGAAGGGATTGACAGGGTAGAGGCTGGGGAATAGCGGGGGGACAGGTGGATTAGTTGGGCAGCTGAGTTTAGAATAGATTGGAGGGGTGTGAGAATGTTAGAGGGGAGGCCCCAGAGCAGGAGGTTACAGTAGTCGAGGTGGGAGATGATGAGGGCATGGACTAGGGTTTTTGCAGATTCTTGGTTTAGGAATGTACGGATCCGTGAAATATTTTTGAGTTGAAGGCGGCAGGAAGTGGAAAGGGCTTGGATATGCGGTTTGAAGAAGAGATCAGTGTCGAGTATTACCCCGAGACAGCGAGCTTGTGGGACTGGGGAGAGTGGGCAGCCGTTTACTGTAATGGATAGGTTCGTTGGGGGGGGGGGGGGGGGTCGCGTGAGATGGGGGAAAGACAATGAATTCTGTTTAGTCCATGTTAAGTTTTAGAAATCTAGCAGAGAAGAAGGATGAAATAGTGGATAGACATTGGGGGATTCTAGTTAGTAGGGTGGTGATATCTCTAATAAAACAAGCCGGCAACTCTCTCCCACCTGCTCTCCCTCTCTCTGCTTCTCCTCACTGCTGGCAACATATCTCCCAATCCTGGACCCCCACAGCTCATTCCTCCCATTACTGGCCCCTACTGCTACCTATCTAATATTAACTACCGCAATATTTCCAACTTAAAACCCGTGCCCCTGAAGCCCACCCCCCTGCTCCCTCTCTCTGGAGCACTCTGGAATGCCCCCTCCATCTGCAATAAGCTTCATGTGATTCACAACCTCTTTCTCACAACCTTGCCTTCCTCGGCCTCACAGAAACATGGCTGACACCCTCCAACACGGTCTCCCATGCTGCGCTGTTATGGCGGCCTCCACTTCACCCACAAGTCTCACACCGGCAACAGACATGGTGGAGGTGTGGGTTTTCTTTCCACTAACTGCACCTTCATCCCAATCCCACCTCTACTCTCCCTCCAACCTCCAAGTGGCCATCATATACTGACCTCCGGGCCTGGCCACTGCCTTTATTGGCCAATTCTCTACCTGGCTTCTTCACTTTCTTTCCACTGACATTCCCACCATCATCATGGGTGAATTCAACATCCCCACTGATACCCTTCAGTCAACAGCCTCCGAACTTCTGTCCCTCACTTCATCTTTTGCACTTACTTACTGGTCCTCCACAGCCACCCACACAGACGGAATATACACTAGACCTGGTCTTCACCCATCTCTGCTCTCCATCTAACTTCACACCCTCCCTTCTCCCTCTATCCGACCACCATCTGCTCACTTTCTCATCCCTGTCCTCCTCACCTGTCACCCATGTCCAGCAACATGCGCACCCCCGCATAAACCTCGCACACCTTGACACCAACACTCTCTCTGACTCTATCCTACCACTGGCATCCATATCCTCGCTCCACGACACAGACAGTGCCACTGCTTTCTACAGTGCCACTCTCGCATTAGCTATTGACACGGTTGCGTCTCTTATTCATGGCAGAATGCGACGTATCAATAGACAACCCTGGCACAATAACATCACTAAACAGCTCCGGCAAGTGTCCAGGGTTGCAGAGCGGTGTTTGAAGAAAACATTCGCAAGATTATTTCACTGCATTCAAACAAGCAACGCTCGCTTTCAAATCTGCCCTCACCTCTGCTAAACAGGCCAACTTCACAACCCTTGTATCCTCCAACCCCAAAGTTATTCAAAACTTTTAACTCCCTCCACTGTCCCCTCTAACCTCCCACATCTCTGCTGAGGACTTTGCCACACACTTCAAAAATAAGATCGCCCAAACAAGGCAAGTCTTTATTGTTCAACCTCCACAACCCCTTTGTATATCAGACCAATGCCCAAACCCCATAACCTCCATGTCCAACATCACTGAAGGGGAGCTGAATTGTCTCCTCTCCAAATCACACCTCACCACTTGTGCACTAGACCCCATCCGACCTCCTCCCCAACCTCACCACCACACTTTTCCCATCCCTAAACCATCTCTTCAACCTATCACTAACTTCTGGTACCTTCCCTTCTGCTTTCAAACATACCACAATCACGCCTATCCTTAAAAAGCCAACCCTAGACCCAACCACTCCAGCTATCGCCCAATATCGCTGCTCCCTTTTGCTTCCAAACTCCTGGAGCAGCACGTCCATGCTGAACTTTCCTCCCACCTGTCATCTAACTTGCTCTTTGACAATCTACAATCTGGTTTTTGTCCCTATCATTCCACTGAGACTGCCCTGACCAAAATTACTAACGACCTGCTTACAGCCAAAGCTAACGGACAATACTCTATACTCCTCCTTCTAGACGTGTCCTCTGCTTTCGACACAGTTGACCACTGCCTCCTACTACAGATCCTCTTCTCCTTTGGCATGAAAGACCTCGCCCTATCCTGGATCTCCTCATACCTTTCCAACCGCACATTCAGCGTCTCAACCCTGTTGAGAAAGCTATTTAGCAAAACGTACGTCCGGGGGTGCTGAGAAGGTGGCGGTATCTGCCCTGATGACTACAATGGGTAAGCCTGTGATATGCTGTACATAACTTTTGTTACCTATGGTTATGGGATACCTGTGGGACCCTTATAAATGGTTCTGGCTTACGTCTGTTGCCAAAAGGATGAGTTTGAGTACTCCCCTCCTTACTTAGTTTCCGTCATGTCTCCTCCTTATTGTCCTTTCTTATTTGTATAGTGCCTACAGCACATTTTTGCAGTTTTTGACACATTGTCTTGTTGATATATTGTTGGATTTATTGTAATAAAGCATTATATATATTTTTAATATATAATTATGTCGATGTGGATCTTTTTACTCCCTTTGT
The DNA here is from genome assembly GCF_051348905.1 of Ranitomeya variabilis. Classification (NCBI taxonomy): domain Eukaryota; kingdom Metazoa; phylum Chordata; class Amphibia; order Anura; family Dendrobatidae; genus Ranitomeya; species Ranitomeya variabilis. The sequence goes on from NC_135236.1 coordinate 55,534,375, forward strand.
TTGTGTTGATTTCTATTTGGAGTAGTCGTGGTGATTTGGTGCCCTTTGGGCACTTTGGGAGAGCTAAGGTTTTTTGCTCTCAGTTACAGCTTACTTTGGTGCTTCATGATTGTGTCAGTAAGTAGATATATATATTTGTAAGAATATTTGTTTTTTAAAGGATGTGTGCAGTTGTGTATTACAATGCGATTTTAACATGAGCTTTAACATACAGAGAACTGCTGTATGTAAAAGCTCATGTTAAAATCGCATTGCAATCGCACTGCACTCGGATGTAAATCAGATGCTAGGTGTGAAAATCTTATTGTACTCGCATAGCACTCGTCTGTTTTTTCGGTACGAAAATCGGACCATTTTTTTTCTCACATATGGGTATGAACCCTAAGGCTGATGTCTGAATTCCACCCTTCAACATGTGATTTTAATTATAGCAGGTTCCTATTTACCCGCCGCAAGAGAAGACAACTTGGCCGATATCCCGTTAATGCAGGCAGCAGCGACGTTCCTGGCAACTGCATTAGCAGATTCTGTAAGATTGGCAGCTAAAGTGGCAGTTCTCTCAAATGCAGCTTAAAGAGCCCTGTGGCTTAAAAGTTGGCCTGGTGATATGCAATCAAAATCCAGATTATGTTCCATTCCGTGCGAAGGAGAGTATCTTTTTGGGCCCGCCCTTGATGACATCCTAAACAAAGCCCGGGGATAGTAAAATGTGACCACCTAATTGGTCCTTCTTTTAATACAGGAGGTCCTTTCGAAGTATATATGATCATGAAGACTATTGAAAGACCAAGGGAAAAGGGGAGGACCATCGAAGGAAAGACAGAGGTTTCATGTTCCAGGGGCCCTCCTCGGAGAATAAGAAGTCTCTCGGTGACACCATTCCCCAGGTTGGGGAAGGTTTTCCCTCTTCCTTCCTGCCTGGGTGAGATTCTCGTCGAGTTGGTGGATTCTCAAACTGATAGAGTCAGGCCTGAGACTAGAGTTCTTGGCTGTTCCCCCACAGACCTTTGTGGCAATGACCCCTTGGAGGTCTGGAAGGAGGGGAACAGTTAGCCCTGGAAACTGAAGTCCAGGAACTGGAAAAAAAACAAAAAAAAACATTCCTAATAGGTGTCCCAGTAGAAAAGAAAGGAGAAGGGTTCTATTCTGTTTTCCTGATAAGAAAACCAGACGCCGCCTTCAGGACTATCAACAACTTTGAAAAGCTAAACAAGTTCATAAAAACCTGTCCTAGCAAGATTAAATCTATAAAATCGACTATAAAGCTCCTGTTTCTGGGCTGTTATATGATCATTCTAGACCTTAAGAATGCATATTATTACATTCCAATCCACATTTCTATGTGGATCAGAAGTTCCTATGAGTGTCTAGCCATAAATGGAAGCATCAGGCATTTTCAGTTCAGGGCCCTTCCCTTCAGATTATCAATGGCTCCGTGGCCTTAACATCTGCGTGAAGAGTTAGTGATGTTCAGGCCTTGTCGGTTAGTATTCCCTTTAAACAAATTCTGGACGATAGGGTTATCTTAAAGCCAGACCCAGCTTACTTTCTCGAAGTTCCCACTAGGTTCCATAGATGTCAGGTGGTCATCCTCTCTCCGTTCTGCACTAACCTCAAGAAATCGAAGGGAGAAAAATTTCACACCTTGGATGTTAGAAGATGTCTGATAAAATATGTTTCGCCCACAGGGCCATGGAGGAAAAGGCATTCATTATTCGTCTCGATAATAATAATAATAATTCCAGGGTCCTAGGAAGGTGATGGGAGTTTTGAGAAATTGTTTAGCTAAGTGGATCAGGGATGCCATTAGTTTAGCCTATTCCTCAAATCATAGGGCAACTTGAGTAGATCTGAAGGCTCACTCTACTTAGGCCATGGCAGCCCCCTGGGTGGAGAGAGCGAGGGTGTCTATTGACCAGATATGGCAGCAACATGGACCTCTCCTTCTACGTTCTATAAGTACTATAGGCTTGACTTGTCCTCCACTACTGATTTATCCTTTGTTAGAAGTATTCTAGAGGTGGCAGTCCCTCCCTAAGGGCTCATACTCACTTGCGAGAAATACGGACGAGTGCAATCCGATAAAAAATCGGATTGCACCCGGACCAATGTTATCCAATGAGTTACAGCTCATCTGCGAAATCAGACTGAGAAACAAAATTGCAGCATGCTGCGTATTGCTGCGTATCTCGGAAGAGACTTGCCAATGTAAGTCAATGGTTGCGAGAAAAAAATTGCACAGCACTCGCACCATGCCAGTGCTGTCCGATTTTTACGCACTGGTGTCCTTTGAAAAGCTGGCAATTTATGTCCGGCTTACAGTAAAATCACACTGACATGCTAAGAATAGAAAAGATAGAATAGATATATACAAAAAGAATACATATACTGTGTATATATATATATATATGTCAGTGACACAGATATATATATATATATATATATATATATATATATATATATATATATATATATATATATATATCTTTATGTTTCCTAGAGAGATAGCAGAATAGCCAATAATTCATTTGTTGGCTTCTGCAAAATCACTGCAGAAGCCAACAGGATATGAGACATGGTTTACATGCAGAAAACCATTGCATATACATTAGATTTATATATGTCAGTGTCTAACACTGTTAGTAGAGTGTGTGTAAAATTTGGGACCTGTATGTATTTAATTAAGGAATGTTTTCACGGAAAAACTGGCATGGGCTCCCGCACAATTTTATGCGCCAGAGAGGGAAAGCCAATGACTGAGTGCAGATATTAATAGCCTAGAAAGGGACCATGGTTATTGGCCCCCCCTGGCTAAAAACATCTGCCCCCAGCCACCCCAGAAAAGGCACAACCAAGAGCGGTGCTAATGCGACTGGCCTGGCTGTAAACTACTGGGGAATGAATGAAATGCTGGGAGTGGAGCTTCAGTGACTATTGGTGACGTGCAGAAAAATGCGCAGTAGCCTGTGCCAGTTTTTTCCATGAAAACATTCTTTTATACATACAGGTCCCAAATTTTACACACACGCACACACACACACACACACACACACACTACTAACAGTATTAGACACTTACATCTATAAATCTAACTTCTGCTATGGTTTACTGTATGTAAACCATGTCTCCTATCCTATCGGCTTCTGCAATGAATGAAATGAATTATCTACTATTCTGCTATCTATCTCTCAATGAAATATAAAGATATATATATATATATACCTGTGTCACTGACATACATATACTGTGTATATATACAGTTAGGGCCATATATATTTGGACAGAGACAACATTTTTCTCATTTTGGTTATAGACATTACCACAATCAATTTTAATCAAAACAATTCAGATGCAGTTGAAGTTCAGACTTTCAGCTTTCATTTGAGGGTATCCACATTAAAATTGGATGAAGGGTTTAGGAGTTTCAGCTCCTTAACATGTGCCACCCTGTTTTTAAAGGGACCAAAAGTAATTGGACAGATTAAATAATTTTAAATAAAATGTTCATTTTTAGTACTTGGTTGAAAACTCTTTGTTGGCAATGACTGCCTGAAGTCTGGAACTCATGGACATCACCAGACGCTGTGTTTCCTCCTTTTTGATGCTCTGCCAGGCCTTCACTGTGGTGGTTTTCAGTTGCTGTTTGTTTGTGGGCCATTCTGTCTGAAGTTTAGTCTTTAACAAGTGAAATGCTGCTCAATTGGGTTGAGATCAGGTGACTGACTTGGCCATTCAAGAATATTCCACTTCTTTGCTTTAATAAACTCCTGGGTTGCTTTGGCTTTATGTTTTGGGTCATTGTCCATCTGTAGGATGAAACGACGACCAATCAGTTTTGCTGCATTTGGCTGGATCTGAGCACACAGTATGGCGGCTCTGAATACCTCAGAATTCATTTGGCTGCTTCTGTCCTGTGTCACATCATCAATAAACACTAGTGACCCAGTGCCACTGGCAGCCATGCATGCCCAAGCCATCACACTGCCTCCGCCGTGTTTTACAGACGATGTGGTATGCTTTAGATCATGAGCTGGACCACGCCTTCGCCATACTTTTCTCTTTCCATCATTCTGGTAGAGGTTGACCTACGGTGAAAAACTTAGAAAATATCGGCCTTTGTTGCCCTCCGGCAACAAGGTTTTATTCCGCAACCTGTTTCCTCCTCAGGTGGCCATTGGGATCGAGTGATGCGAACGGCGTGTTGAAAATCCAAAATGACCAAGGTCATACTGTTGAGAATGTTGTTCACTTGGTTGGCTGTTGTGAAGGGGTTTCTCTTCACCATGGAGATTATTCTGCGATCATCCACCACTGTTGTCTTCCATGGGCGCCCAGGTATTTTTGCATTGATGAGTTCACCAGGGCTTTCCTTCTTTCTCAGGATGTACAAAACTGTAGATTTTGCCACTCCTAATATTGTAGCAATTTCTCGGATGGGTTTTCTCTGTTTTCACAGCTTAAGGATGGCTTGTTTCACCTGCATGGAGAGCTCCTTTGACCACATGTTTACTTCACAGCAAAACCTTCCAAATGCAAGCACCACACCTCAAATCAACTCCAGGCCTTTTATCTGCTTAATTGAGTATGACATAACTAAGGGATTGTCCACACCTGTCCATGAAATAGCCTTGGAGTCAATGGTCCAATTACTTTTGGTCCCTTTAAAAACAGGGTGGCACATGTTAAGGAGCTGAAACTCCTAAACCCTTCATCCAATTTTAATGTGGATACCCTCAAATGTAAGCTGAAAGTGGGGCGTGGCCTGACTTCCGATGATGCAGGTCGCATAGCGCGGGAGCTCCGATCCCAGGACTCATAAAGCGGCACACAGCAGCGCACAGACGGTGCCTTCTCCTCTAAAACTCCCCACACCTACTCCTTACCGTTCGGTGAGTGTATGGGGAAATCTAAAGCCAGGGCAGGGGACCCCTCCAGGCGCATTGTGGATTTCTTTGCAGCAACCCCTCAGCAGCCCCAGAGATCCAAGATGGCGCCGCTATCCCCAAAATCCTCTAGAGCTGCACGCCGAGGCTCTCAGTCTTCTGCCTCAAGCTCAGCTGCGGCGGATCTCTCAGACACCCCAGTTACAGCTACGCTGCTCAGGGACATGCTTGGAGACCTCCGTACCTCTTTACAGGAGGATATGCGTTCCATGATGGCAGAACTCAGGGGGGAGGTGGAGGAGTTGGGAGGCCGCACGGATCATCTTGAAAACAAAATGTCCGAACTGGTAGCTTCTCACAATGATCTATGGGAGGCTCATGATAACCTGCAGCTGCTTGTTACCAAAACCCATGCTAAAACCCTAGATTTGGAGGACAGATCCAGGAGAAACAATGAAACTCAGAGGTATTGCTGAAACAATTGGGGCTGAGGATCTCAAAGCCTTTCTACAAGACTTTGTCATTTCTGTCCTCCCTCTTTATACCAAAGATGACATTGTGATCGACCGTATTCATCGGATCCCTAAGCCCTCGGGCCTTGACCCTGCAGTCCCCAGAGATGTAGTAGCTCGTATCCATTTCTTTGCTATGAAGGAGGAATTCCTGCAAGCACTGAGATCGAAGCCATCGCTCCCTGAACGATTTGCTGTTATTTCTGTTTTTCCTGACCTGTCTCCGGGAACTCTAGCCCTCCGCAGGGCATTTGCACCATATACCTCAATCCTGAGGGAAAAGGGTATATTATACCGCTGGGGTTTCCCCACCAAACTCTGCATTCGCAAAGACGGGTCGTTTACCACATGCCTATCCCCGTCGCAAGCAGCCAAGACCCTGTCCCAATGGGGCTTTGATCCTCCTGCGCCCACTTCTGCCTCTACTTCACCCAAGCCTGGAGGACCTAATTCCCGGAGGCGCCGTATCACTCCAGACTGGAAGGTTGCCTGAAGTGTCACTATTTTCCATTTCCTGGCTGGAAGAATTTAATTTTTCCTTTTCCCGCATAGTTCTATTTTTTTTTCTTTCTTTTTTGCGGAGACTGGTTCCTGGCGGGAATTCCCTCAGCCTATTGCCCCTTAGGTGAACTGTTTTCTATTTTCACCTTGGACTCAGGATATCCCTGGATGTCCCTTTGTTTAAATGTTTGGATTTTGTATGCTTGTTTCCCCCCCTCTCCCCCCTTCTCTCCCTTTCCCCCACCCCTCATTTCAGTCTGATATTGCTGGATATTCCATGACATGTCAGCGTCCTCTTTATAGTAATGGGTTTGCATATCTTCTCCCACATTTTGTATAGCATTTTACAATGAGTGTTTCTTTATATTCTATTAATGTTAACGGCCTCAACTCCCCTGGTAAGAGATCGATTGTCTGGCGTCAGCTCGCTAAATCCAAACACGATATTATATGTTTGCAAGAGACTCATTTATTAGAACGGGATAATATAAGAATGTATTCGAATTTATACCCCCACCAATTTTTTGCGAATGGGAAGGCCAAAAAAGCTGGGGTAGCAATCTTTTTCAGCAAGGCTAACTCTTTTCAACTAATTAATTCCATAGCCGATCCTGCGGGCAGATACATTATAATTTTATGTTTAATCAATAATACCCCTTACACCATTGCCTTTGTGTATGGCCCAAACTTTGGTCAGGTTAAATTTCTAAATAATTTATTTCAAATCTTAGGTAACTATCAGCATGGTTATAAATTAGTGGCCGGAGACTTTAATATTCCGGTTTCCAAGAATCTGGATTGTTCTTCGGCTACTGTGGCTAGGGGTGATGCAGCCCAGCTGATTAACTCCAACAATTTACACGATATTTGGAGATATCTCCACTGTAATGAGAGAGACTACACATTTTGGTCCCCCCGTCACGGTTCTTACAGTAGAATTGATTTCATCTTAGTAGATGACGTCGCCCTTCCCCACTGCATATCTGCAAATATAGGTAACATCACTTGGTCTGACCATGCGCCTGTGTCAGTCACCCTAAAAGACCCTCTTGCAATCAGACCTCCTTCACACTGGCGCCTTAATGACCACCTTCTTTCTGAACAAACGAATTCTACACTAATTGAAAACTCTTTGCAGGAATTCTTTGCCTTTAATGACTCAGCGGATGTACGTGAGGACTCCCTCTGGTTCGCTCACAAGGCAGTGGCTCGTGGTCTTTTCATTAAGATGGCTGCGACAGCTAAATGCAAGTATAACTTAAATCTTCAAACTGCCTTGGCTGAGGTGGCCCGGCTTGAGTCTCTCCACAAGTCCAGCCCTTCCCCTCAGTTATTTTCCAGTCTTTCTGATGCACGCCTGCACCTTCGCCAGCTTCTCCTCCATAGAGCAGAAAATTCGCTCAGGAAATCGAAAGCCAAATTCTACTCCATGGGTGACAGAGCAGGCGCTTTATTAGCTAAACGAGTTAAAAAAAAAGAAGCCTGCTCCAAAATTGCTTATCTTCTGAAGTCGGATGGCTCTCGGATTTACAATACAATCCATATCGCTGAAGAATTTGCTTCATATTATTCTTCATTATATAACCTAGATTCTGATGTAAATACTTCTCAACCTTCTCAGGACTCAATCAACGCCTTTTTGAGTAAAGCGAACCTCCCCACGGTTAGTCCGGAGCAGTTGTCTTTCCTTAATGCTCCCATAGAGGCAATGGAAATCTCCCAAATAATCAAAGAGGCCAAAAAACGCTCTGCTCCGGGTCCTGATGGCTTTTCCTTTTCATATTACTCTCATTTTCTCACTATCCTCTCTCCTTTTCTCATACGCTTATTTAACTACTGGCGTTCTTTGGGTACTATTGAGAAGGAGGGTCTGGAGGCTTGTATATCGACCCTTCCGAAACCTATGAACTCCCCTGGCAATTTTCGTCCCATTGCCCTTCTAAATTGTGATGTAAAGATATATGCTAAGGTCTGGGCCAATAGGTTATTGTCGGTGCTCCCATCTTTGGTTCACTCGGATCAGGTTGGGTTTGTCCCGGGTAGGCAGACCAGAGATGGTACGAGACGCCTGTTCGACCTGCTGGATGTGGTGGAGAGGGGGAGAATCCCCAGTGTGTTCCTGGCCCTCGACGCGGAAAAGGCGTTCGACCGGGTGCACTGGGGTTATATTGCATCTACTTTGCACAAATTTGGTCTTACTGGCCAGATTTTTTCTGCTATTATGGCTTTGTATTCCAACCCTTGTGCTTCTGTTCGCTCAGCCGGCTTCAAATCCCGTATATTCTCTATTTCAAATGGGACCCGGCAGGGTTGCCCCCTCTCCCCCATCATCTTTGCTTTAGTCATGGAGCCCATGGCAGCTGCGGTGAGGCAATGCCCTGACATTAAGGGGGTGGTGGTGGGAAGCCAGGAACACAAAATTGGCCTCTACACTGACGATGTGGTGCTGACTTGCTCTGCTCCTCTTCAGTCACTGTCTGCAGTGTCTTCCATTCTCACCCAATTTACTGAAGCCTCGTATTATAAGCTAAACTTGTCCAAGTCCACAATTTTTCCCCTATTTATCTCATCCTCCCTCCAACTTCAAATCCAATCTATTTACCCTTTCATATGGTCTCCGCTTGGTTTCACATATCTAGGTATTCAAATTACCCATATTAAAAACATTGTTCGCCTTAACTGTGACTCAACCCTCCGCGAAATTAAAAAATAAATTGACCAACTTCCCTGCTCTCAACTTTCCTGGATGGCTAGGATACAATCATCTAAAATGTTAATTCTCCCTAAACTTATATATCTTTTTAGATGCCTCCCCCTTGCTATCCCCTCTAAGCGCCTCTCTGCTTTTCAAGCACTTATTGACCGTTTTATTTGGAATAACAAGCCGCATAGAATAAAACGCTCTCTAATGGCTTTCCCATATGCCAGGGGAGGTCTTGGTGCCCCCAAAATCCACCTATACCATAAAGCTGCCCTCCTAGAACCCCTTAAGATTTGGTGGGAGGGAAATTCCTCCCTCCAGTGGTTTCATATTGAATCGCACTTTGCCCCTAGGGGCTCTCTCAAATTACTGCTGGAACTCTGCTTGCTCCAGCCGCCCAGATGGAGCTCGTCTCTTAAAACAATTTGCTCCGCCGCTAAAGTTTGGGCAAGTCTTTGCCCTGCTTATCTCCCTTTTATATTTGACTATGTCTCTATTCAAGCACTAGAGTACGCAATAGAGGGTTTGTCTCTCCCTGCCTGGGGGGTCTGCGGGATACACCGAGTGAATGATCTCTATAATGAGTTTGGCCTGAGATCATTTTCGGATCTCACTGCTCGCTATAATTTACCTCCTAAGGCTTTTTTTCAGTATTTCCAAATTCGTAGCTTCCTTAAGCGTTCCAACTACTTCGGTGTGGCCGTGTCCCCTCTGGGTATGGAGACCCCGATCCACAGATTTTTCAGACCAAACACTTGGATCGCTCATGGCATTTCCATCATTTATAAATCCCTTCTTTCCCATGATTTTTCTGAGAAACTCCCATTTATGTCCACCTGGGAGGATGCCCTTGCATTCAGGGCCTCCCTGGAGGATTGGAGCATGGCTATGCTGCATCCTTCCAAATTCTCTTCGTGCCTCGGTCACCTCGAACAAAGCAAAAAAAAATTCAGCTTCTATGGTATTTCACTCCTGTTAAACTAGCTAAATTTTACCCCTCCTCTTCCCCCTTGTGCTGGAAAAATTGCAATATTTCTGGTTCGTTGGCTCATGTATGGTGGAATTGCCCTCTTGTGCAAATGTTTTGACGTCAGGTTGAAGCGATCCTTGCAGAGGTGACCCATCTTCCCATCAATCTAACTGGACCTTTAGCAGTATTGGGTATATCTCTCTTGGACTTCCCACCTGCCCTTCAACCGATTATTTCTAATATCCTTGTTGCGGCCCGACAATGTATCGCAAAGCACTAGAGATCTTCTAATATTCCCTCCAAATCTGAATATCCAAAATTAATCTGCACTTTAGTTATGAGTCGATTACTGCAGACTGTCTTGCTAAAAAGAATAAGGTCCTTACATGGTGGGACCCTTGGGTCTCCTCACCCTTCATTTCCTCCCCTAACCACCATCCCCCTTCTCCTCCCAGTTGACCCAAATGTTTGTCACCATAACTATGTATGCTCCTTTGTACTGTAATTTTTTGATACCATTCTTGATCGTAGATATCTTATATCTATGTTTATCCTCTTCCCCTCCCCCCATTTCCCTTGTTGCATTTTACGTGTACTTTGTTTACTCAATAAAAATTGAATGGTTAAAAAAAAAAAAAATGTAAGCTGAAAGTCTGAACTTCAACTGCATCTGAATTGTTTTGTTTAAAATTCATTGTGGTAATGTCTATAACCAACATTAGAAAAATGTTGTCTCCGTCCAAACATATATGGACCTAACTGTGTATATATATATATATATATATATATATATATATATACAGTATATATATATATATATATATATATATATATGTATACACACCTATTCTATGGGTATACCTGTATTCTAGCTATTCTTTTCTAACCTGCCGGCTTTTAATTTGTCTATCTACCTATCAATCTATCTAATATGTATATATATATATATATATATATATATATATAGGAAGTGAAATTGGAACAGCACAATGCTCACCAGTGGGTGCCAAGCCTCCTGGGTCGAGTAGTCCACTCCTCCACCCAAATGTATACAAAAAAGAGAAAAAGAAGGCAGCACTCCAGATACTTGAGCTTGAAAAAGGCTCAGTGTGAGCCGAAACGTCGTACAGAGATGTGGGCTGAATAAACCTCACTTTTTTTCACCTGAAAAAGTATCTGGAGTGCTGCCTTCTTTTGCTCTTTTTTGTATATATATATATATATATATATATATATATATATATATATAGAAGATTATTTGGTTTTTAAAGGGAACCTGTCACCCCCAAAATCGAAGATGAGCTAAGCCCACCGGCATCAGGGGCTTATCTACAGCATTCTGTAATGCTGTAGATAAGCCCCCGATGTATCCTGAAAGATGAGAAAAAGAGGTTAGATTTTACTCACCCAGGGGTGGTCCCTCTGCGGTCCGGTCCGATGGGTGCGCCGGGAAAGGTCAGAGAGGCCCGGCGCCTGTGCACTGCAGTACTTTGCTCTGCCCTCAACAGGGCAGACAAATTACGCCTGCACCGGAGCCGCGGTGTGAAGACAAGAACAGGACGTCATCGTAAGAAGATGGGAGGCCCCGAACCGGACCGCGACGCCCATCGGACCGGACCGCAGAGGGACCACCCCTGGGTGAGTATAATCTAACCTCTTTTTCTCATCTTTCAGGATACATCGGGGGCTTATCTACAGCATTACAGAATGCTGTAGATAAGCCCCTGATGCTGGTGGGCTTAGTTCACCTTCGATTTTGGGGGTGACAGGTTCCCTTTAAAACGATGTGTATAGTTGTATTTTACAATGCGATTTTAACTTGAGCTTTTACATGCAGAGAACTTCTGTATGTAAAACCTCATGTTAAAATCACATTGCATACGTATGTCATACAGATTTTCCGTGGAAAAATTGCACGGAAATCGCATTACACTCGCATGACAATCGCATAGCACTCGACTGTTTTTTCGGTCCAGCAATTGGACCATTTTATTTTCTCGCAAATGGGTATGAGCCCTATTGTGAATTTAATTCTCTGTAAATCTTTCAGGTGGTGCTGTCGTGGGTGATAGGAAATTACTAAATTACTTACGGTAATGGGATTTTCTAGAATCCATGACAGCACCCAAATATCTATACCCACCTAGTCACAGGTAATGAATGTGCACTGCTTGAAGTGGATGTGCGGTTCACAAGGTGAAAACTCTAGTCACCTTCCACGACGGCATATGGAGGTTGCCTCTTTGCCCTAATGGGGAACAGGAAATGGAGAGGTTAAAAGGCCCTCCCACCTCCCTCTCACCAGTGTCTTTTCCTGTTCCCCATGGGACAGGAGAGGTTTACTTCGTATGCAGTGGTGGCCGGTGACTGCTGCATCTTACAAGCGTCGGCTTGTGTGTAACCGGGCAGCATGGGGTCGTATCTTACCTCCCCTCCTATGCTGCTCCCGTCGCGCCGCGCTGCGGTGTCCTCGGGACCTGTGCCTAGCCTTCCCGCGCCCCCGTGAGGGCAAAGCAGGCTAGTGTTTCTGACCGGAGTCCTCCTGGAGCTCTCCGGTCTCCTTCCCCTCCACACACGCTGCTGGCAACCCGGAAGTGATCACGCGCGTCACTTCCGGTCCTTTCTGCGCTCCCTGGAGGCACTTCCGCCGGCGGTGTCTCGTGCAGGACGGCGTCCTCCACGCTGGACTATGGAGGGGAAGAGGTGATCGCTGGGGGCAGGTGCATTCCACCGTGTATAAAACCTGCCAGAAAACGTCGCAGGTAAGACTGTTCCTGTCATGGAGAGCGGTACCTGCCCTGCGCTTGCAGAGCCCAGCGCTGCCCCTGCCACAGTAAGTGCCGCAGGGACAGGGGTCCTTAGGTAGTAACTTTGGGGTATCCTTGGTCACTCTCTCTCTCCCCTCTCATTGCAGGGAGAAAGGTCTACCCCCAAAACTACTGTTAAAAAGAAGTGTGCCATCTGTACCATTAAGCTGCCACCTTCATGGGAGAAAAAACTCTGCAGGACCTGTACTGACAAAGTTGTCAGGGCAGAGCAACCTTCTTTACTAGAGGAAATCCGATCCCTGGTCAAGCAAGAGGTGCAATCCTCCCTAGCAGCCTTTACCCCTCCACCCCCTCCGCCACCCCCTCCGCCACACTCTCCAGCCAAAAAAAGGAAGATCCAGGAAGAGGATTCTGAATCGGAGTCAGACCTCTCTTATGCCTCATCCTCAGGTCGTCAGGAGGAATCTGCATCCTCTATTACATCTGAGGCCAGAAAATATCTTTTTTCTTCTGACTGGATTGAGGACTTAGTAGCCGCAGTACGCAGTACTATGGGGCTGGAGGAGGAGCCAGAACCCCAGTCCATACAGGACCAGATGTTTGGTGGCATAACTAAGGGTAAACGGGTGGGGTTTCCAATCCACCAGAATATTTCCGATATGATTGACCAAGAGTGGGAATTACCTGAAAAGCGCCTCAGTACTCCATCCGAGATGAAGCGTAGATTCCCCTTAGAAGGCGAAATGACCAAATGGGATGTCCCTAAAGTTGACTCTCAGGTGGCAAGAGTGGCTAAAAGAACGGCTCTTCCATTTGAGGACTCGTCACAATTAAAGGATCCGATGGACAGGAAGATAGAGAGTCTATTAAAGAAATCATGGGAGACCTCCTCGGTAGCCCTCAAAGCTAATATCGCATCAACATGCGTGGCTAGAGCTCTATTCCGCTGGATAGGTGAACTGGAGTCTCACATATCCCAGGGCACTTCAAGAGCTGAGTTGTTAGACTCCCTTCCTAGTCTCCTTAGAGCCACGGGTTTCCTAGCAGATTCTTCGATGGAAACGATCAGAATTGCTGCAAGGTCGTTAGTACAGACTAACTCGGCCAGAAGGGCGCTGTGGTTAAAAATGTGGTCTGGTGATATCACCTCCAAAGCCAAGTTATGCGCCATACCATTTAAAGGTAACTACGTCTTCGGGCCTTCTCTTGATGACATCTTGGAGAAAGCAACCGATAAAAAGAAAGCCCTCCCAGAACAAAAAACTCCCAAAAAGAAGTTTTTTCGTCCCTTTCAGTCCCAAACCTCTCAGAGAGGGAAAGGCAAGTCCGGGAGGTGGAGTTACCCGAAGGGAGGGGGGAGAAACATCCTCATCCCTCAGCAACAGCAGCAGCAGTCTCAACAGGAGAAACGGTGACTTCGATCCAGTGGGGGGGAGACTTTCAAATTTTTACTCCCAGTGGCAAAACATCACCTCTTGCCCCTGGATCCTCAATATCATCAAAGAGGGTCTCCTAATAGAATTCATTTCCCCCCCCCCACGGGGTCTAAAAGTCACCTCCCTACCCTCCCTGAAAGATCAGTCAAAATTGGCGTCCGGTCTCAGAGCCCTAAAGATGTCAGGTGCGATATCCCAGATACCGGAATCGGAGAGGGATCACGGCCACTACTCTCGCTTATTCCTGGTTCCCAAGCCATCGGGCGAGTCCCGTGTCATTATAAATCTAAAGAATCTCAATCGGCATATAAAGTACCGAAGATTCAAGATGGAATCAGTGAAGAATGCCATCCCCTTGATAGGTCCACACTACTTCATGGCCACTCTCGATCTGAAAGATGCCTACTTTCACATCCCTATTCACCAAAGACATCGCCAATACCTCAAATTCGCTGTACAGAGAGGGCGTCTGATAGAGCACTATCAATTCAACGTCCTCCCATTTGGAATTTCCTCGGCTCCAAGAGTATTTTCCAAAATAATGGGGGAGGTAGTCTCCTTTATCCGGAAGCAAGGCGTCTGTATAGTGCCGTACCTAGACGACCTTCTGATAATAGCTCCTTCCAAACAGGCCCTGGAGTCCCATGTATCCAAGACTCTCGAAATCCTGACATCTCTTGGATGGGTGCCGAATCTGGAAAAATCTCACCTACGACCCTCCAAATGCAGGAAATTCCTGGGAGTTCTCCTGGACTCGGCAAAACAAATGTCCTTCCTCCCAGTGGAACACCGTCAAACCCTTTTATCAAAGGTCAAAACGTTCAGGGACACCAGATCCCCTACAGTCAGAGTAGGCATGTCTCTTGTGGGCTCGATGACAGCCTGCATTCAATCGGTACCATGGGCCCAAGCCCATTCCAGAATTCTTCAGGCACATATCTTGCAGAATTGGGACGGTCATCCCAATTCTTTAAACAAGAGGTTGTACACACCAGGTCGTGTCAAGGCCTCCCTGGCTTGGTGGATGTCCCCAAAAAATCTACAAAAAGGGGTCAGCTGGACGCAAGTCCCACTGACCACAGTAACAACGGACGCCAGCCAGAGAGGCTGGGGGGCCATGATAAATCACACCCCTTTCCAAGGTCTCTGGGACCAGTCAACAAGCAAGAAATCTTCCAACTACAGAGAGCTAAAAGCTGTAGAAGAAGCCCTACTAGTAGGAAGTCATCTAATCAAGGGACATCACGTTCGGATATATTCGGACAATGTGACCACGGTGGCCCACATCAGACATCAGGGCAGTTCAAAAAACAATTGCCTGAAGAATATATCTGCCCGGATATGCTCCTGGGCAGAAAGACATCTCTTATCTCTGACAGCGGTTCACCTGAAAGGCTCGTCCAACATTCAGGCAGACTATCTAAGTCGCCAAGACATACATCCGGGGGAATGGTGCCTGAGCAACCGAAGCTTCGAGATGCTGGTGAACAAATGGGGTCTCCCAGAAATCGACCTCTTTGCATCCAGCCGAAATGCGAAAGTCGAAGCATTCTTCTCTCTGAACCCCAGGGACGGCTCCAAAGGAGTGGATGCACTGGTCCAGAAGTGGAATTTCCGGCTAGCTTATGCGTTTCCACCAATCCCAATTCTGGCAAAAGTCTTACAGAAAGTGCGAGAAGAACAAACGCCTACCATATTGGTAGCTCCACTATGGCCCAAGAGGAGTTGGTACAACCTGATAGTGGACCTTCAGGTGGATGGGCCGCTCCACTTTCCGATAGAAAAAGACCTTCTTTCTCAAGGACCAATCCATCTCCTAGATGCCCACAAGTGGAATCTGGCAGCATGGCTACTGAAGCCCAAATATTAAGAGCAAGAGGACTATCAGAAGCAGTGGTTTCCACACTTCAAAAATCTAGGAAACCTGTAACCATTGCAATATATAATAAAATCTGGAAGAAATTTTCATCCTTCTGTCTTCCTGAGGTGCCGGATCCCTTCAACCCGAATATTTCAAAAATTCTAGACTTTTTGCAAAAGGGCTTAGAAATAGGCCTCAGGCCTAGCACCTTAAAAGTCCAGGTGTCCGCCCTCAGTTCAATATTTGATCAGGATCTGGCAAATCATCGCTGGATCAAGAGATTCATGATATCAGCTTCTAGAATGAACCCTAAGAAGCAAATAACAGTACCACTGTGGGATCTCAACCTAGTATTACAGGGGCTCACAGGTCCCCCCTTCGAACCATTATCCTCCTGCTCCCAGAAAAACCTAATCTACAAAACAATTTTTCTTGTGGCTATTACATCAGCAAGGAGGGTGGGAGAATTACAAGCTCTCTCAATAAGAGAACCATACCTAACCATTCGAGATGACTCTATAGTGCTGCGCCTAGACCCTTCCTTTCTCCCAAAGGTCGTATCGGACTTCCACCGCTCCCAGGAAATTATTCTACCTTCTTTTTGCCAAAATCCTGCAAATTCCAAAGAAGAGAGATTCCATATGCTGGATGTCAGGCGCACTGTATTGTTTTACTTAGAACAAACCAGTTCTTACAGAATTGACCACAATCTATTTATCCACCCATCAGGACAAAATAGGGGAAAAAAGGTAGCCAAAAGTACTATTGCCAACTGGATAAAGAAAGCAATAGCAGAAGCATACCTTGCTCAAGACAAAACTCCTCCAGTGGGAATCAAGGCTCATTCGACTAGATCAACCTCAGTCTCCTGGGCAGAAAGAGCAGGTGCATCAGCAGAGCAAATCTGCAGGGCAGCCACATGGTCTTCTTTGCATACCTTCTCCAGGCATTACAGATTGGATGTAATGCCCAACAAGGATTTAGCCTTCGGCCGGAAAGTACTCCAGGCCGTTGTCCCTCCCTAGCGCCAATCAGTTGGTATTCCTCCATATGCCGTCGTGGAAGGTGACTAGAGAAAATAGAATTATTCTTACCGTTAATTCGGTTTCTAGGAACCTTCCACGACGGCGCTAGTTCCCTCCCTATACTCCTGGATTTAAATCTGGGATTCAAGGTAAACCGGTGCTATGGTTTTCAGTTATAAGTCACTGGTGAGAGGGAGGTGGGAGGGCCTTTTAACCTCTCCATTTCCTGTTCCCCATTAGGGCAAAGAGGCAACCTCCATATGCCGTCGTGGAAGGTTCCTAGAAACCGAATTAACGGTAAGAATAATTCTATTTTCTAGAATCCATGACAGCACCCAAATATCTATACCCACCTAGTCACAGGTAATGAATGTGCACTGCTTGAAGTGGATGTGCGGTTCACAAGGTGAAAAAAAAAGAATCGGTGATGGTATTTACATACTTATTTAACTGTTAATGGAAGTCCTGTTGTGCTCTATGATACAACTGATGCAGAGGTGCCACCCTTTTGTTCTGTAGGTTTCCTGTCCTTGATGAGCGGATCCCCTCTCTCAGGTGGTGCTGTCATGGGTTCTGGAAAATCCCCTTACTGGTAAGTAATTTACTCTTTTCTTATTGTAACAATTGGAAACAATTTTTTTGTTTGTTTTATTTTTAACTTACACTTTTTTTCTTTTTTTTATATTTCAAACAATTTATTAAAGGGGTATTCCAGCATAAACAACCTATCAAGGCTCCATTGGATAAGTGTGTGATGGGTGTGATTTCCAAGTGTCGGGTCGCATATGAGTCGGTGACACCGCAGATACCTGAAGATGAATGATCACTGCACTCGACTATCTTCATCAATGTCATAGACGTTCGTAGATCAGCATTTCACATGTGCGACCTGATGCTCCATCCACCTCCTCATGGTTTCAGGCATTCAACCACAGGGGACCCACACCGATCTAACAATTATCATATATCCAGTATGGAGACAGAGGGAGTCTCTGTTTAACCGCTTAGGTGTCACAGCCGCTATCGACGATTGCATCTAAGAGGTTTAATGGCTTCTGACTTTGGCTATTGTAACAGGAGCTTATCTGAGTATTACTGTGGTGTATGTGGTAAGCTCATCTCCACACATTTCCACCCTAATTATAGGGCAGATGAGTTAAAGCGACCCTCCACCCTGGCATTAACTCATATTTAGTCACCCTTTCTGCCTTTGCCTACTTTGCTTAGTTCGGTGTTCCTTTCTTCCTGCTTCGAATGTGGCCGGCGCAGTGTCATGGGGAGTGCAGTGGTAGGTCTAAACCATACCCTTCCTGCCTTTCCTGTGTTGTGGGTTAGGAAAGGCAGTGGAGGTGTGGAGTACACTTACCATACACTCCCCAGGACACTGCGATGGCCATCTTGGAAGGAGGAAGAAACGAACGCCGAACTAATCAAAGGAGGTAAACAAAGGGCACCTGACGGGTTAACTAAACATGAGCAATCTACATGAAAATATCCTCTTCAGAGCAGAAGATGACAGGAACTGTAGCGCCACCTGTGATGTTTGTCCTTCGTAGTCGAAGATGACCATGACTTCAGGGTTAGAAGAGAATTAGTAGTTATGGGTCCGGAGGTGGCTGATGAGTCCAATCCGGGCCCTGAAGGTTCACCCACATACTTGACATAAGGAAGCAGATGTGGTCAGTTCACCAGACTCTACTTGTGCCTTGCGGACACCACGCTTTCTTTTTGCATCAAAGATTTTCCTATCTTCAGCTGCATGTGCTCCTGAGGTGATCCTGCCCCACCAACCTGGACGATCCAGGGCAAGCTCTTCCCATTCATTGGTGTTGACTGCCAGGTTTTTGAGAGACGCTTTAAGGCAGTTTTTATAGCGCTTCTTCTGTCCCCCAACTGCTCGCTTTCCTTGGCACAGTTCTCCGGACAGCAGTTGTTTCGGTAGTCCGCTGTCAGGCGTTCTGACCACATGTCCAACCCACCTGGCTTGGACTTTCAGCAGGAGAGTGTAAACACTGCAGAGCCCAGTTAGTTCCAGAATTGCCGTGTCCGGGACATTGTCTTGCCACCTGATGTGGAGGAGTTTGCGGAGGCAACTCATGTGAAAATGATTAAGCTGTTTAGCACGCCGGCTGTAGACTGTCCAGGTCTTGCTAGCATAGAGAAGTGTGGTGAAGACCAGCACATAGTAGACCTTCAGCTTGGTGGTGAGTCCCCTTCGTTCCCAGACGTTCTCATGCAGTCTCCCGAAGGCGGTACTGGCTTTGGCAATTCTGTTATTAACCTCAGTGTCAATAATTACTTCACAGGAAAGTGTGCGTCCTAAGTAGGTGAAGTTATCGACTGAGGTTTTGCTCCTTCACCATGATACGTGGTTCCTTGTATAGTTTTCCTGGAACCGGTTGATACATGACTTCAGTTTTTCTAATGTTGATCTTGA
This sequence comes from Ranitomeya variabilis, assembly GCF_051348905.1. Taxonomy (NCBI): domain Eukaryota; kingdom Metazoa; phylum Chordata; class Amphibia; order Anura; family Dendrobatidae; genus Ranitomeya; species Ranitomeya variabilis. The sequence continues at coordinate 55,553,469 of NC_135236.1, forward strand.
GACCAAAATTGTCGCAGGCTTAAGAAAAACAGTCCATTTCATTCTGCATCTGCTGTTCCGTGCTAGCGTTAAGTGCACAGTCATCGCAAATAATAATTCACTGATAACAGTCTCATGCACTTTCGTAACCACCTTCAAGCGTTTTGGGTTGAATAGCTTGCCATCAGTCCTGTTCTTAACCTGGATTCCATCTTCACAGTTGTTAAAGGCATCACTTAACATTGCAGAGAACAGCATACTGAACAGGGTTGGAGCAAGCACACAGCCTTGTTTTACGCTTATAACTTTTAACTTATGTTTGTTACTGGGAAAGCCTCAGATTTGTCTCCATCGTTCATGCCATCATGGAACTGCCGGATGATTGAGATGATTGAGATGAACTTGCTCGGGCAGCCGAATTTTGCCACGATCTTCCACAGGACATCTCTACTGACTGTGTCGAAAGCCTTGGTCAAATCAACAAAAGTCACATAGAGGTCACTGTGTTGCTCCTGGCAATTTTTCCTGAAGTTGACGTGCTGCAAAGACCATATCTACTGTTCCACGTTTAGCACGGAAACCACACTGACTTTCGGGTAATAGGCCTTGCTCAAGGTGATGTAAATGACGGTTGAGCAAGAGACGAGCCAATATCTTTCCTACAGTTGACAGAAGGGAGATGCCTTGATGGTTGTCACAAAATTGGCGACTACCTTTCCTCTTGTATATGTGAATTATGCTGGCATCTTTCATCTGTTGCAGAACCTGTTCCTTTTTCCACATATACTGGAATAGTTTGGTCACCGTTTGCATCAGAGACGGGCCACCAGCTTTATATACCTCAGCAGGTATAGCATCATTTCCGGGTGCTTTTCCACAAGTTGTTTTACTGCTTTCCTGACTTCATCTCCACTTGGAAGAACATCAAGGTCCTTGTTGATTTCTACCTGGGGCAGGCGAGCAATAGCCTCATCATTGATATTGGCAGGGCGATTAAGAATATTATTAAAGTGCTCAGCCCACCGTTCCAGAATTTGTTTCTTTTCTGTCAGCAGCTTAGTTCTGTCTGCATTAAGCAGAGATGAAGAGCTTGATGACTGGGGTCCATATACAGCTTGGAGCGCATCGTAGAAGCGTTTCTGGTCAAGGGTATCTGCATAGCCCTGAATTTCATCAGCCTTCTTGCTAAACCAGTTATCCTGCATCTGGAGTAGCTTGATTTGTACCTTTCTTTTTATATTGGTAAAGGCACCAATGTTGGTAATAGCTCCACCTATTGGAAGTAGAAAGGCCCTTTATAGAGTCAATATTGACTTTCAGGATTGCTTCCTCAATAGGTGGCACTGGTGTTCCTGTCTTCTTCCTCTCTGAAGTGTCTGTTTGCATATTTAAATTCCCAGAGGCCTTTAGGTCTCCTAACATGATTTGGTGTTCTGCACCAGGAGGAACTTTACCCCTTAAAACCTTTGTGAGAAATGAGTACTTACTGTTTAGTCCCAAATTGATTGATCACTTTAAGGGTTTAGTGATGCCATATTTATAATGTATTGTCGGAGGAATACTTGAGAAAAATTTCCAGACCTGTGGCACTGACTACATGGCCCACAGTCTCCATGCAAAAAAATAAATTAGTACGCATTGGGTTATTCCACATACCTGCCTGATGAAGGCTGAAAGGGCCCTCATATAACCTTTACTATGGGCCGAGCAATTGGGCAGGAAGCTTTCCTCGCTCATAAACCAAATTTAATTGCAGCAAATTGCAGTTTGAAATCGGCATTACTGAAGTAAGTTGTATTTCTTGTGAGAAAATACGTTTTTTTCTAGAAAAGTATCCAAATAGCATTTGCTAAAACAAGAATAAACTGCACAGCACATTCCATCTCCTGCAACACAGCAGATCAAAAGAGCACAATGACTCAGCACTGACACACAGGTTGTGTTATACTGCACAGAACCTGGTCTGTGAAAAAATATTTAACCCATGTCTTGTGTAATGCCCTGGGGGGAATCCTGGAAAAGGAGTGCAATGTACTGAACACAGGGAGGGGCTGACAGCAACAACATGGGAGAGATATAGGGAGAGATATAGGGAGGATACATGGGGTAGTGGGAAAAGATAAAGGGAGGATATATGGAGTAATAGGGGGAGATATAGGAGGATATATGGAGTAATAGGAGGAGATATAGGAGGATATATGGAGTAATAGGAGGAGATATAGGGAGGATATATGGAGTAATAGGAGGAGATATAGGGAGGATATATGGAGTAATAGGAGGAGATATAGGAGGATATATGGAGTAATAGGAGGAGATATAGGGGGATATATGGAGTAATAGGAGGAGATATAGGGAGGATATATGGAGTAATAGGGGGAGATATAGGAGGATATATGGGGTAATAGGAGGAGATACAGGGGGATATATGGAGTAATAGGAGGAGATATAGGAGGATATATGGAGTAATAGGAGGAGATATAGGGAGATATATGGAGTAATAGGAGGAGATATAGGGGGATATATGGAGTAATAGGAGGAGATATAGGGGATACATGGAGTAATAGGAGGAGATATAGGAGGATATATGGAGTAATAGGAGGAGATATAGGGAGATATATGGAGAAATAGGAGGAGATATAGGGAGGATATATGGAGTAATAGGAGGAGATATAGGGGATACATGGAGTAATAGGAGGAGATATAGGAGGATATATGGAGTAATAGGAGGAGATATAGGAGGATATATGGAGTAATAGGAGGAGATATAGGAGGATATATGGAGTAATAGGGGGAGATATAGGAGGATATATGGAGTAATAGGAGGAGATATAGGGAGATATATGGAGTAATAGGAGGAGATATAGGGGGATATATGGAGTAATAGGAGGAGATATAGGGAGGGATATATGGAGTAATAGGAGGAGATATAGAGGGGATATATGGAGTAATAGGAGGAGATATAGGAGGATATATGGAGTAATAGGAGGAGATATAGGAGGATATATGGAGTAATAGGGGGAGATATAGGAGGATATATGGAGTAATAGGAGGAGATATAGGGGGATATATGGAGTAATAGGAGGAGATATAGGGGGGATATATGGAGTAATAGGAGGAGATATAGGGGGGATATATGGAGTAATAGGAGGAGATATAGGAGGATATATGGAGTAATAGGAGGAGATATAGGAGGATATATGGAGTAATAGGAGGAGATATAGGAGGATATATGGAGTAATAGGAGGAGATATAGGAGGATATATGGAGTAATAGGAGGAGATATAGGAGGATATATGGAGTAATAGGAGGAGATATAGGAGGATATATGGAGTAATAGGAGGGGATATAGGGGGATATATGGAGTAATAGGAGGAGATATAGGGGGATATATGGAGTAATAGGAGGAGATATAGGAGGATATATGGAGTAATAGGGGGAGATATAGGGAGATATATGGAGTAATAGGAGGAGATATAGGGGGATATATGGAGTAATAGGAGGAGATATAGGGGGATATATGGAGTAATAGGAGGAGATATAATGGGATATATGGAGTAATAGGAGGAGATATAGGAGGATATATGGAGTAATAGGGGGAGATATAGGGAGGATATATGGAGTAATAGGGGGAGATATAGGAGGATATATGGAGTAATAGGAGGAGATATAGGGAGATATATGGAGTAATAGGAGGAGATATAGGGGGATATATGGAGTAATAGGAGGAGATATAGGGAGGATATATGGAGTAATAGGAGGAGATATAGGGAGGATATATGGAGTAATAGGAGGAGATATAGGAGGATATATGGAGTAATAGGGGGAGATATAGGAGGATATATGGAGTAATAGGAGGAGATATAGGGAGATATATGGAGTAATAGGAGGAGATATAGGGGGATATATGGAGTAATAGGAGGAGATATAGGAGGATATATGGAGTAATAGGAGGAGATATTGGGAGATATCTGGAGTAATAGGAGGAGATATAGGAGGATATATGGAGTAATAGGAGGAGATATAGGGGGATATCTGGAGTAATAGGAGGAGATATAGGAGGATATATGGAGTAATAGGAGGAGATATAGGATATATGGAGTAATAGGAGGAGATATAGGAGGATATATGGAGTAATAGGAGGAGATATAGGGGGATATATGGAGTAATAGGAGGAGATATAGGGGGATATCTGGAGTAATAGGAGGAGATATAGGAGGATATATGGAGTAATAGGAGGAGATATAGGATATATGGAGTAATAGGAGGAGATATAGGAGGATATATGGAGTAATAGGAGGAGATATAGGGGGATATATGGAGTAATAGGAGGAGATATAGGGGGATATATGGAGTAATAGGAGGAGATATAGGGAGGATATATGGAGTAATAGGAGGAGATATAGGGGGATATATGGAGTAATAGGAGGAGATATAGGGGGATATATGGAGTAATAGGAGGAGATATAGGAGGATATATGGAGTAATAGGAGGAGATATAGGGGGATATATGGAGTAATAGGAGGAGATATAGGAGGATATATGGAGTAATAGGAGGAGATATAGGATATATGGAGTAATAGGAGGAGATATAGGAGGATATATGGAGTAATAGGAGGAGATATAGGGGGATATATGGAGTAATAGGAGGAGATATAGGGGGATATATGGAGTAATAGGAGGAGATATAGGGGGATATATGGAGTAATAGGAGGAGATATAGGGGGATATATGGAGTAATAGGAGGAGATATAGGGAGGATATATGGAGTAATAGGAGGAGATATAGGGAGATATATGGAGTAATAGGAGGAGATATAGGGGGATATATGGAGTAATAGGAGGAGATATAGGAGGATATATGGAGTAATAGGAGGAGATATAGGGAGATATATGGAGAAATAGGAGGAGATATAGGGGGATATATGGAGTAATAGGAGGAGATATAGGGGGATATATGGAGTAATAGGAGGAGATATAGGAGGATATATGGAGTAATATGAGGAGATATAGGAGGATATATGGAGTAATAGGAGGAGATATAGGAGGGTATATGGAGTAATAGGAGGAGATATAGGGAGGATATATGGAGTAATAGGAGGAGATATAGGGAGGACATATGGAGTAATAGGAGGAGATATAGGAGGATATTATGGAGTAATAGGGGAGATATAGGGAGGATATATGGAGTAATAGGAGGAGATATAGGATATATGGAGTAATAGGAGGAGATATAGGAGGATATATGGAGTAATAGGAGGAGATATAGGGGGATATATGGAGTAATAGGAGGAGATATAGGGGGATATATGGAGTAATAGGAGGAGATATAGGGAGGATATATGGAGTAATAGGAGGAGATATAGGGGATATATGGAGTAATAGGAGGAGATATAGGGGGATATATGGAGTAATAGGAGGAGATATAGGAGGATATATGGAGTAATAGGAGGAGATATAGGGGGATATATGGAGTAATAGGAGGAGATATAGGGGGATATATGGAGTAATATGGAGTAATAGGAGGAGATATAGGGGGATATATGGAGTAATAGGAGGAGATATAGGGGGATATATGGAGTAATAGGAGGAGATATAGGGAGATATATGGAGTAATAGGAGGAGATATAGGGGGATATATGGAGTAATAGGAGGAGATATAGGGGGATATATGGAGTAATAGGAGGAGATATAGGGGGATATATGGAGTAATAGGAGGAGATATAGGGAGGATATATGGAGTAATAGGAGGAGATATAGGGAGATATATGGAGTATAGGAGGAGATATAGGGGGATATATGGAGTAATAGGAGGAGATATAGGAGGATATATGGAGTAATAGGAGGAGATATAGGGGATATATGGAGTAATAGGAGGAGATATAGGGGATATATGGAGTAATAGGAGGAGATATAGGGAGGATTATGGAGTAATAGGAGGAGATATAGGAGGATATATGGAGTAATAGGAGGAGATATAGGAGGATATATGGAGTAATAGGAGGAGATATAGGGAGGATATATGGAGTAATAGGAGGAGATATAGGAATAGGGGGATATATGGAGTAATAGGAGGAGATATATATGGAGTAATGAGGAGATAT